>NC_060123.1:255602158-255905188 GCF_021461395.2 Schistocerca americana
TCTACGAATGGAGTAGGAAGTTTGCGAATGGTGTGATTTCAGTGGAAGATGCTCCTCGTCCAGGTCAGGCACAACGAGTTGTGACTCCACAGAACATTGCAGCAGTTGAAGCCATAGTGAAGGAAAACCGCCGAGTGACACTGAATGACATTGCAGCATGTTTACAGATTAGTCCTGGGTCATTACACCACATTGTGCATGATGTGCTCCAGTTTCATAAAGTGTCTGCAAGATGGGAGCCACAGCAGCTGACTCCTGAAATGAGAGAACGACGTTTGATTCTTGTGAAGAACTTCTTCGGCGCTTTGAACGAGAAGGTGATGGCTTCCTTGCAAGAATCGTTAGTGGGGACGAAACCTGGGTTCACTTCCACCAACCGGAAACGAAGAGAACGAGCAATGAATGGTGCTATTTCTCATCACCAAAACCAAAGAAATTTCGAACAGAACCATCAGCAGGGAAGATTATGCTGACTCTCATTTGGGACGTGAAAGGAGTCATTTTTGAGCATTACATGCCTAGAGGGACCACTGTCTCCAGTGCATCATACTCAGATCTCCTAAAAAATCATATGCGGCCTGCAATCAAATCGTGGATTGCTGTCAGCAGGTGTCCTTTTGCAACATGACAATGCAAGGCCCCACACTGCCCGTACAACAGTTGCAACAATCAGAGACCTGCATTTTGAGTGTCTTCCTCATCCACCATACTCACCAGACCTTGCCCCAAGTGATTTCCATATGTCTGGACCACTCGAAGACGTAATGGGAGGAAAGAAGTTCCGTTCTGATGAAGAGGTACGCCAGGCGGTGCATGAGTGGTTGCGCGGACTACCAAACGAATTGTTTTCTAAAGGAATTTATGCAGTTTGTAAGCGCTGGAGGACTTGCATTGAGGTGGGGGTGATTATGTTGAAAAGTGATACCTCTTTGTACCACTTCTGCACAATAAATAATATTTTAAAAAATATTTAAGGTTTTCATTTGACTCAGCCTCGTATGATTTGCATAGGTGTTTGTGAGATAGATTACAAAACATATTGTTGGCCGCTGTGCCCGAGCGGTTCTAGGCATTTCAGTCCGGAACCGCGCGACCGCTACAGTCGCAGGTTCGAATCCTATCTCGGGCATGGATGTGTGTGTTGTCCTTAGGTTAGTTAAGTTTAAGTAGTTCTAAATTCTAGGGGACTGATGACCTCAGATGTTAAGTCCCATAGTGCTCAGAGCCATTTTTGAACAAAACATATTGCTGCTCCTGAGACCATCATGTGCTATCAGAATACAGATGGTTTGACAATGTCTGAGCTGCAGGACATAATTTATTGAATTAGGAGCACATATACAACTGAATTAAGAAAAATACAAGCAAGTGTAATTGTAGCTGTGGAAATACTCTCGTCTGCAAGACTAAAAGCCCAATGTTCGAGTTGACTGACTCTTTGGTAAGGAATATTGTTGACGGGAGGGAATGCTACACAAATTCAATATTCATCTATTTAAAACGTCGCAGCAGTGGTCCCCATTCATATGTATTTGAATTTGGGAATATTCCCACTGTGCAGATCTGTTTTCAAGAGAGTAGTTTGCAAACCATTGTCTTCTTAATGCGGTGTGCTTCGAATAGTTATTGCTGTTAATGTTACTGTTAATGTCACAGATTTTGGTGTTAATAAAACAACGTCATCAACAACTAAAACCCATCTACTAGCAAGCCGAGTGTTCTCGATTGTAATGGACGCAACGTGACAGGTAATTTCAGTTCTGGCGACAGTGCTACAGACATTACAGTATCTTTATTCCTTTTCGCTTAATTAACTCTACTTAGAAGAAACGTAAAAAATTCTGGTGACGTTCTATGATAATGAAAAGAACTTCTTGAGTCTTCCATTATAAATTATTTCAGCAAGGATGCTGAGCAATCGAGCTGACGTCTTTTCTTCATCCAGTAAAGAATCGAAACAATTTTCTTATTTCTTTCATATGCAGCGATTCCACGCAACAAGCTTTAGCTCCATCACAATTGGTATGAAGTGCAGCTGCCAAAATTTTCATTTTAGACACGACTCAGAAACCCACAGAACGACGAAACTGAAGTGTATACTGGTGTTACCGTGTCAAAAATGGCTCTGAGCACTAAGGAACTTAACATCAGAGGTCATCAGTTCCCTACAACTTAGAACTACTTAAACCCAACTAACCTAAGGGCTTCACACACATCCATGCCCGAGGCAGGATTCGAACCTGCGCCCGTAGCGGTCGCGCAGTTCAAGACTGAAGCGCCTAGAACCGCTCGGCCACAACAGCCGGCCGTCACCGTGTCTTTACAGTCTTCAGGTATATACATCTACACTGACGGAAAAAAGTCGCAACACCGAAAATGAAATCTCGGGAATACATCAGTCTGGCTAACACATTTTAGTGATTATCACTGCAAGATCACTGTAGGCGAGAGATAAGCCATTGCTAGTGTGGTACATTAATAACCGGTATAATCACCGGAATTTCGAAGGCAAGCAAGCAAACATGGATGCATTGTGTTGTATACTTTCCGCATATCAGTTTGCGGGATGGACATCCACGCCCCGTGCACTTATTTGATGGTTAATGCAGTTTTTGGATGAAGCTGGAGTTGGCGTCCGATAGTGTCCGGTATATGCTCAGTTCGAAACAGATCTGGCGATCGAGCAGACTAAGGCATCATGTTTCAACAGCGTTATGTGGCTGACCGTTAACCTATTGGAAAACACCCCCTTAAATGCTGTTCATGAATGGCACCACAACAGATCGAATCAGCAGACTTACGCAAAACATTGCTCTCAAGGTCCGTGGGATAACCACGAGAGTGCTCCTGCTCTCATGCAAAATAGCACACCAGACCGTAACTCCAGTTGTAGGTGCAGTGTGTCTAACAAGCAGACAGGTTGGTTGCACACCCTCAACTGGCTTGAGTCTAACCAACGTACGGCCACCACTGGCACCGAGGCAGAACCAACTTTCTTCAGAAAACAACAGATCTCCACCCTGGCCTTGATCAGCTGCTTGACACCACTAAAGTCGTAAATGGTGTTGGTTTGGGGTCAGTCGAATGCGCGCTGCAGGTCGTCTGGCTCGGAGCTGTCCTTGGGGTAATTGACTTGTAACAGTTCGTTGTTTCACTGAGGTGCCAACGACTGCTCAAATTGCTACTGCAGATGCTGTACGATGTGCCACAGTCATGCTCCGAACACGATGGTCTTTCCACTTGGTAGTGTCATGTTGCTGTCAGGAGCCCACAAGGAGGGAAGGAAGACTGGGTTTAACATCCTGTCGACATCGAAGTCATTACTGACGAGCAAAAGTTCGGATTATGTCAAGGATGCGAAAGGAAATGTCCGTGCCCTTTCAAAGGAACCATTCCGTCATTTACCTGGAGCGCTTTAGGGAAACCGCGGAGAACCTAAATCCTCACAGTGGCGCCACTAGTGCCACTCTGGTGCAACTGGCGCGAAATCTGAATAGACATCATCTTTCAGATGTAAAAACACACCTACCAGATTTGCTTATGTCGCACACTCCTCCTTGCTGAAGAAAAATGATGATCAAACTAGTCTCGACAAAGATTTAAAATAAAAAAAGTAAGCTAAAGCACCCCTTCAGTGTATGTTCTACTACATGTATTTAAAAGTCATCTATCCATCTTCCATCAGGTCATAACCACTTACATCTCTGAATTCAGCTTGGACCATCTACCAAGCATTCGCCTGACTACATGTTCCGACGGTCTCCATTTTTTTTTTTATATGGCAGTCATAATTATGTCTTCCACTACAGTCTGTCCTCAGCTGTTTTTTTTTCTTTTGCCGTCTATCCCAGTAATTACCAACATGTAACCCTCCATCGCCCCACAAAAAGCTCCCAATTTCGTAATGAGTTTCGAACTGAAAGTCAATGCCCATTGCGATAAGTTCTAAATCGTGAAGTAATCTCTTCGTTATCTTTCAGTTTCATACACGTTGTATTCACCAAGTCCCATCTGTGTGAAGCATAAGCAGGCAGCAGCAAGAGACATCTTAACATATGGCGTGCTTGCACGCAACAGCTATACAGCCTCGTCTCACGAGGAAATATGGCTAGGCACAGCTAAACAAAAATATTTGGCTACACAGATTTGCAACCATTTACAACTATTTATTAAAAGAAATATTACACTAATTATCTTCAATATAAAGTTGGTGTATGGCAGCAGATTAAAGCTCGTTTGTACTGAACTGTCTTTAATACTTGTCTGGTCTTGAATCCAGTGAACGGTAACTACAATCACTTATACACCGTCCAGTTTGGTTCTTCTTGGCGGCAACTATAGACACGGCCCTGACGCTGTCTTGAGGCACTATCGATACTCCAGGTACTGCTGCTGATACTGATGGATACTGTCTCGATAGTGACGCTGCTTTGCTGGCTCAAATCCACGTTTGGTGGATTTATGTCTACTGGGAACTATCTGAATGATGTACATCGTGAGAATAAAATAATCCTTGCAGTGTGGAGCCCTCTCTGGCCGCTAGCCTTAACTCGGCTCGGCACTCTGCTATGTACGGCTGAGTCTCATATCTGAGGAGAACACAAGGCACACGCGAAGATTAGTTCTGAAAACTTAATATAACAAAGGTCCTTCATTCTCCTTTTCCTTCTCTGTTTATTTCTTTTGGATTCCACCTAGTCATTTTTTTCAGTGGGCCTAAATACAAAAAATCACCAATTGCCTCTATGGTTTCATTGTTAACAAGTACGATTTACTTTTCTTTGTGTCGATTTTACATTTTAGTCATACTACAAGGAAACTGGAGGGCTGTTTGGAATCATACTCAACTAACTTCTTCTAGAGGGGTTGAAGTTGTCCTCAACAGAGGCTAACAGTGCAACCTCAGGAGTAAAATTAAGGTGCCCATTAATCACATATTTCACCTTCTTTCTCCAAGTTTAGAAAGTGGAAAGCTTTCAATAGGCCTGGTCTAGTAGTTTTGGGGATAACGAAATCTGCTTGCCTATCTCCCTCAACTACAAACTCTACACTACTGTGATGACTCATAATTTAAGCTGCAGTGTTGATATATATATATATATATATATATATATATATATATATATACTTCACTTCAGACAAAACTATTAATCACGCTCATTACTCTGTACTAAAATTTCATTCACTACTGGCAAATGGGCGATTTATCTCTACCCACTTCTACACTCAACCTGCTCCTTGCTTTGGATAAAACGCAGATTTCTTACATTTCTCATAAGAGTCTTGTACTCTAACTTAAAAAATTGAGTGGTCAAAATTGAATTCATCATTTCTGCCAAAAGTGGTCGCCGAATTTTACAAGGACTTAACCAGCCTTCTTAAGGTTCCTAATAGTAAATGTGAAGCAGCCTATATAGTTAACAGAGAACATGCGTAGTTAAGCAAACTTAAAAAAAATGGCTATAAGGATTGGGCCAAACACTTAAGCAACAGAAACGGAAAGTAGAATATAGCTGCAAACTCCTTACACCAATCAGAAGCAGTTGCATTATTTTGCATAAGTTCCCTAACTTGAAGCTGGAGAATAAACATCTTTCATAGAAACGTCGTTAGTCTTGTACTCTATTAGCTTAGTCAAATACTTGCAGATTCAAGGACATGTTGTTTTCAATAGGAGACAAACATTTACATGACTTGACGGCCTCTACATTCTTTCTCTATTTTCTTTCTGGCGAATGCGCAATTTTCTCATAGGTGGTGGTAAACTCTCGTAAATTACTGTCACAGTGACGTGGATTTTGTCTGTTGTGCCCTCTTCGACAAGGGAAGACGGTTCCGAGAAAGATCACTTTCACTTCATGATTAGCATCGGTCCCGACAGGAATGCTATGCTGTGCCATTGTCCTCCATCAAGGAGCAATGCTGTCCGCAACCCGAGTCAGGAGATGTTTGAAAAGATTCAATATATTCTCACAGATAATATGTTAACAGTATGTTTGATACAAATAATGCTTATTTCTATTGTATTACAGAAATAAGTTTGTTTCAGGTCGTTCATACGATATCATAGACACTTTGCCGAGGAAGACAAGTAGTATCCCACTTTCCCTCCACCTTCGCCTCAGCCTGCCCCTCCCTCCCCCCCCCCCCCTTTCTGGGATCACTCGAATCCTTCTCGAAGCCCTTACGTCCCATGACATTTTATACAAAGAAGTAAATGTTTTGGCAACAGTTATGTACTACAGTGCTCTTCTGTTTAGAACCCTCTAGTGGTGAAAGAGCAGTTAATGAGTTTGTAATTTCCAGTATTATGTTTCTGTTTAAATTAACCACTTTTTCATATGATATTTTCTTTATTTGATGAGACAATCATGTTACCCAAAGGTGGGAGGAAGCGAAAACCTGTTACTGACCACTAACAATGTTTAACATCAACGAACGTACACGAGTGAGCAGATGGTTTGTGAAAACGTGGAAACTAACCGTTCTTAAAACTTAAAATCTACAGCTTAAGACATACAGAACACAGTTCTATGGGCCTTGATCTGCTTCTTAAGAAGAGGTATAAACAATGGACTTCTTAAAAATTTATATTTAAGAGTTAAGAATTGGATTTTGCAAAGTATTTTTCTGTACTGCAGCTTTCAAATCAAATATCATTTTATACTCTCCACAGGGACATTCGGAACAATGATTAGGACAAATTTGGTACAAGTAATACGTAAATATCTGAGTATGACGTAATACTGTTAGGCAATGTTGCACACTGATCGAGTAACATGTTTCTGTTCTGCACACAAGGAAAGTAAGTGTTCCGTACTTATGGAGCACCGTCTGGTAAATGTCTTCGTAAATAGCTTAACTTTGTTATATGAACATTCCCATTTTGTTTCATTGTAAGGATAGATTTACTGCATCCCTCTAAGAAGTACATAACGGTGGTGCTGACGTCTTCAAGGAAGACATAAAGTTGTAAGACAAGGAGTGTACACATTGTTTCTCTGACGTTTGACCTTATCCATATATAACTCGCATACTTCCCTGATGATTATCAAAGTATGAGATCGTTAACTTCTAATGTTATGATAGCAAACTACTTATCTCTACCATCTAAATATGCATCTGCTGCTGTTCTCTACGAACAGGTACAAATTATATCACTACCACATAAAGGTACAGCGCGCTAGATTATTTCTTTGTTATAGAACAACTAAAATCACTCTCACCCCGTGTACAAGCTATCACCCTTGAAAATTAGTATTACTCCAAGCAAACAGTTTATCTTTGACACTGAAAACTTAAACCTATAATTCTACGGGTATGTTTCCACGACAGTTAAGTACAAGGTGAGCAAAGGAATAGACATTTTTTTTCTCAATGAGAATCCGTTTTAAAATGAGTTAGAATAGACCAGAGGGGTATTACTAAATGCAGAGTATAGTAGAATCCACTACTGACACGTTTCACGATGAATCAGTGTTGGCAAACTGACTGCATTTATCATCTGCTTGCAACGTTGTTACCATAAAACAATGCCCGTCAATGTTTAATTGTTGTCCTTCTATTATCTGTTATATGCATAAAGTACTTTAAGAGGAGATATTGATCCTGTCCGACAGCCGCTACAGTACCAACACTGAAAATAGTTCATTTCTCACGACATTAGAAATACGGTTAACTTCAATGACTTAAATTAATCAGCATGTTATGCTTGTATTGTCACCGCACTAAATATACAGCGATAGTTCATGCAAAAAAAATTGCCATGTATACTAGGTGAGAGAATAAGAAAAGAAATCGACTACGTAATTTTAGGCATTTGCCTAAGTGATTAAGAAAAGAGTAGCAACGTAAACCCGAGCCTCAGTTTTAAACCCACTCCTCGAAATGGCACGTCCAATGCCTTAAAAACTGCGATACTGCGCTCGGATCACGCGTCTCAGTCATGGTAGCACAGTTCCACAGCTACAAATCACAAAGCTCGCGACACTGCCGCAGAAAGCAGCTGAGCGAATTCAGCCGGTGAAGCGGCATGAACAAGTGAAAAATAATATGTCTCCTAGCGAACGATCTTTTAGGCCCACATTCGGAATCTAATATATCTGTAGTTTTATTCACTGCTGTTTCCGGATAATTAGATTTTATAATTATAAATAATGAATTAAAGTGCAGATATGCAAACAAAGTAACTGCGTAAGGTAATGCTTTTAACAGTGGGATTTAATTGTCAGATACACAAGTATTAAGTGCACTGGTGCGAGGATCTAACTAATTTTAATCAACTCCACTTATGTGAATAAAAATTATCTATTTTAGTTTATGAGGGAACTTATAATAGTTATCCTTTGAAAATTACTTAATTATTCTAAATTAAAATCTTACAATTATAATAATACGCCCATTTATTAATGATCATCTTACGGTTGGTTTTTAGAGTGTTAGCTGTCAATTCCTGAGAGAAACAGAACGTTATCAGAGTGACTGTGTGTGAGACACTACCTGTAGCTGTCGTTTGCACGACCGTACCCTGGCAGGACTGGGCAAGGCATTTGCCAGGAGTAAATCCACTTGACCACTTACATTCGTACCCTAAGTCTTCAGGAATTTTCTTATAGAAGCTGAAATGAAGTTGTATTGTAAGTCTTTCTGTTTGATGCCACTTCAGAGATTTGCTTGCCTTTGTGATAAACACGAGATGCAGTGATTACGACAAAACAAACACCCAGTCCCCGAGCGAATATCATCTGCGACCCGTCCAGAATCGAACCAGGAATCCTGCAGTCTACAGGCAGTGACGATAATCATTAGGCCAGCAGCTGCAGAGAGACGTGGAAATGTCTCACATCATGTATATCCCGAATCATGTTTAATTTATCACTATACCCATTGTAAACCCACTGTCCTGTTATGTCGTCCTGCTTATGTCCCTTATTAAAAGTAAAGTCCCGTCCAGCGTACATTGTTGGCACTGATCTGCAGTCCAAAATATGGAGAGATTCCTACTGCATCTACATGGCAATCATGTTTCTATTGCAACTACACGGTACTAGTAAGTTAGACTGGGGTGTCGTTGCTTTCTTTCTGTCAACATGCATGTCCACGTATCGACACACTGTTGTTATTTGTATTCTTGTAGTTATGTAACAGTGTCGGTAGCGTTCATTTTCTCCACAAGGGTGCGGCAATGCTCCAATTTCTATCGCGCCTAGAACCGCTCTGCCAAAATCAGTGGCGCAAGTTGAAAATTTGTACCGGAAAAAGTCAAACACGCAGGCTGTCGTGACCTATCAAGGATGGCTGTGGAAGCTACTGATGAAAACAGGCAGAAAGCGCCCAGAAAAGGTGGAAATCTGACTTTGGAGAAGGCTAACGAGAACCTACTGGACAGAAAGAAAAACCAATGTACACACACCAAAAAAAGTTTCGCATCACCTCGGTTCTGATAATTCCGAAATAGGTACAGAAAATAGAAATAGAGATCAACATGAAAATCATTTCCGCCCTTGTTATTGCTCATGGAAACCACACATTGCATGTTGTACTACCATACAGCGAGACCTTCAGAAGTGGTGGTCCAGATTGCTGTTCATACCGGTGCCTCTAATACCCTCTAGCACGTCCTCTTGCACTGATGCATGCCTGCATTCCTCGTGGCGTACTATCAATAATTTCATCAATTCACTGTTGGTCCAGATTGTCCCACTCCTCAAAGGCGATTCGGCTTAGATATCTCAGAGTTGATGGTGGGTCATGTCGACCGTAAACAGTCCTTTTCAATCTATCCCAGACATGTGCGTTAGGGTTCATGTCTGGGAACATGTTGGCCACTAGTCAGGCGATGTCGTTATCCTGAAGGAATTCATTCACAAGATGTGCACGATGGGGACGCGAATTTTCGTCGATGAAGACGAATGCCTTGCCAGTATGCTGCCGATATGGTTGCACTATCGGTAGGAGGACGGCATTCACGTATCGTACAGCCTTTACCGCGCCTTCCATGACCACTAGCGGTGTACGTCGGCCCCACCTAATGCCACCCCAAAACATCAGGGAACCTTCACCTTGCTGTACACACTGGACGGTGTGTCCAAGGCATTCAATCTGCCTGGTTGCCAGCAAACACGTCTATGGCGATTTTCTAGCGACAGTCATCGGTGAAGAAAACATGAAGCCAATCCTGAGCGGTCCTTTCTGCACGCTGTTGCGCCCATCTGTACCGCGCTGCATGGTGTAATGATTGCTAAGATCGACCTCGCTATGGACGTCAGGAGTGAAGTTGCCCATCTTGCAGCCTATTGCAGACAACTTGAGTCGTAACACAACGTCCTGTGGCTGCACGAAAAGCATTATTCAACATGGTGGGTTTGCTGTCAGGGTTCCTCTGAGCCATAATCCGTAGGTAGCGATCATCCACTGCAGTAGTAGCTCTTAGGCGTACTGAGCGAGGTATATCATCGAAAGTTCCAGTCTCTCTTTATCTCCTCCATGTCCGAACAACATCGCTTTGGCTCACTCGGAGACACCTGGACACCTCCCTTGTTGAGAGCCGTTCCTGGCACAATGTGGACGCGATCTAACCGCGGTGTTGACCGCCTAGGCATGGTTGAACTACAGACAACATGAGCCGTGCATCTCCTTCCTGGTGGAATAACTCTAACTGATCGGCAGTCGGACCCCCTCCGTCTAATAGACGCTGCTAATGTATGGTTGTTTACATCTTTGGGTGGGTTTAGTAACATCTCTGAACAGTCATACGGACTGTGTCTGTGTTACAATATCCAAAGTTAACGTCTATCTTCAGGAGTTCTGGAAACCGGGGTGACGCAAAACTTTTTTGTGATGTGTTTATATACAGGTGAGTCAGGAGCAAAGGTACATGCTTTGAAGGGTGATTATGAACGCATGGACGTATGCCGTATTCCGAATCGTTTCCGAGACAGAATACATTTGATATCAATTTTGTACCTTCTCTTGAATAACTCGAAAACCGCAAACTCCAGCGAAAACGTGTCGCAGTATAAAATTAAACCATATTAAATTTCCTACAAAAAAGGCCCTATTAATTTGTTTCTCTAAACCTAGAGAGCGTGATAATGTTGAAAATCTCTCGACGCGCATGCGCTATAGCTTTCGTAGTTTTTGTAGTCCAATTTGAGATTTAGAGCAAGTCGAGACGAACAGGTTGATACGGGATACTTGTGGTCTATCAAGCCCTGAAGCTACCTCAAACTGGCCTATAAAAAGTACTTAAGCTACAGCGCATGCTCGTCGAGCGAGTTTTTCAACATTCTCGACCTCTCTTCGCACAAACCATTAGTTCTAGAGAAGCAAATGAATGGGACCGTTTTTTGTAGGAAATTTAATGTAATTTCATTTTGTTCTGCGTCACATTTTCTCTGGAGGGTGTGGTTTTCGAGCTATTCACGAAAAACGTACGATAGGAATATTATATGTATTCCGTCTCGGAAACCATTCGAAATAGGGCATACGTCCAGATGAAGTTAATTTTTTCAGAATTACTATCACCCCTCAAAGCGTGTACCTTTATATACAGGCAACGATTCGTTTTGACATTTATTGAGTCACAATAGATTTTCAGCTCTTAGATTGGAGGAAAATTTCTGGGAAAGAAAATCAGGAGGAGTCCAAGAAAGGAAGCAATCGAAAATCTGTTCGAAGTAACAAAGTGCCAAAGTTATCAAGAAGTGGACAGCATGAAACGGGAGGGGATGGGGGAGAGGTTGTAGCGAAGAGACATAAAGTGCCGATGAAGGAAATAGGTTGAATCCAGACAAAATGCATAATCAGGTGTGTTACGTCCGCGAGAGAGTGGGCTAGGGATAGAAATTGGTCGCAAGTTCGAATCCTGTCTCGGGCATGGAGGTGTCTGATGTCCTTAGGTTGGTTAGGTTTAAGTAGTTCTAAGTTCTAGGGGACTGATGACCTCAGAAGTTAAGTCCCATAGTGCTCAGAGCCATTTGAAGCCCATAGAATTAATCAAAGCGCACTGGCAGCCAGTGTGCGATTCCTTTATGTCTTAATTCATAGTCGCTGTTGCATGAAAATATATATAGATCTTTGTTGGTATTTCCTTCTCTCCAGCAGGTCGTCGTTAGCTTTCTCCAAAGGCACAGTAGCACCTCTTCTGGGCGCTTTCTGCCTGTTTTCAACAGGAACTTCCACAGCGATCCTTGACAGGTGGCAACAGCCTGCATGTTTAAGGCGTTTGTTAGTAAACAGGCTGAGAGGTAAACGAGTGGCTAGGGAAACAGACGTATAGCCTTGGGAGCGGTGTCCTGTGGGACGGAATTCCTGCAGATCGAGGCAACGCTCGCTGCTGCGGCGCTGACTCCAAGCGCCGGCATGCAGTGGGCGTAGCCACGGGTCGGCATTTGCGGCCGCCGCGTCGTGGGGCGAGCTGTGAGCGCGCCGGGGTGTTCCCAGCGCAGCGGCTGCTGGCGCTCGATTCGCCACGAGCCGCGAGTCGGCACTCGGTCTGCGAAAGGTCGGCGCTGGCGGGTCAAGGTAGTCTGAGATCACCTGCCGCTCCTCCGCGCACTCGTGGCCCGGTATTAATACTAATGCTAGCCGGCCGCTCCGCCGCCTCGGAGAGGGCACGCTTCTAACACTCTGGTATTTCCCCAGCGTCCGCAGACATGTCTCATCTCAGTAGGGAGTTTACCAATTCAGAGTCAAGGACAGATCGCTCCAAGCTGATGCTGTCAATTTCTTTTGTGAAAAACAGTTCATAAAAATACCAGGCCACCACAGAGAAAGTTACCAACATGTTGAATGCAAAGCCGTTCTTAAATTCCTCGTCTTTACGTCTCTTTGTTAATTTCCGCCTTACTAAGAAATTACAGATGGCGTCTATGGAGCCTATTACCTGTTCGTGTCATAGTCACAAGGTCAGTTACTACAATACACTGAGTGGCAGAAGTCACAGGATACCTCCCAATATCCCCAATATCACGTCAGACTCCCTTTTTTCCCAGCATACTGCAGCATGTAGACTGACATCGAGTCAACAAGTCGTTGGGAGTCCCCTTCAGAAATATTGACCCATGCTGCCTCTATGGACGTCCATAACTGAGAGCCCGTGGCCGGTGCAGGATATTTTACACCAACTTATCTCTCGATTATCTCGCGTAAATGTGCGATGGGATTCGTATGGGGCTATTCGGGTGGCCAAATATTCGCTCGCATTGTGCAGAGTGTTCTTCAGATCAATCTTGAACAACTTTGGTTTGGTGAAATAGCACACCGTCATCCTTAAAAATTCCATCGTCGTTTGGTAATATGAATACAATGCATGGCTGCAAAAATGGTTCAAATCGCTCTGAGCACTATGGGACTTAACATCTGAGGTCATCAGTCCCCTAGAACGTAGAACTACTTAAACCTAACTAACCTAACACACACATCCATGCCCGAGGCAGGATTCGAACTTGCGACCGTAGCGGTCGCGCGGTTCCAGACTGAAGCGCCTAGAAACGCTCGGCCACTCCAGGCGGCGCATGGCTGCAAATGGTCTACAAGTAGCCGAATATAACCATTTCCAGTCAATCATCGGTTTAGTTGGACCAGAGGACCCAGTCCACTCCAAGTAACACAGCTGATGTCATTATGAAGACACCACCAGCTAGCTCAGTATCTGCTGTCCAAGGCTCCGAGGGATCTGCGCCATACCTGAAACCTACCATCAGCTCTTACCAACTAAAATCGAGACTCATCTGACCAGGCCACGGTTTTCCAGTAGTCTAGGGTCCAACCGATAAGGTCACGAGCCCTGGAGAGGCGCTGAAGGCGATGTCGTGCTGTTAGCAGTGACACTCGCGACGATCGTCTGCTACCATAGCCCAATAACTCCAACTTTCGTCGCTCTGTCCTAACGGATACGTTCGTCGTACGTCTGACATTGATTCCTGCGGTTATTTCACACAGTGTTGCTTGTTTGTTAGTTCTGTGAACTCTACGGAAACGCGGCTCATCTCGGTTGTTAAGTGAAGGCCGTCGTCCACTTCTTTGTCCGTGGTAAGAGGTAATGCCTGAAATATGGTATTCCCGGACACTCTTGACACTGCGGATCTTCGCATACTGAATTCCCTGACGATATCCGAAATGGTATGCCCTATGCATCTAGCTCCAACTATTAGTCCGCGTTCAAAATTTGTTAATTCCCGTCTGGCGGCCATAATCACGTCGGACACCTTTTTACATGAGTCATATGGGTATATATGACAGCTCTGTCAATGCACTGCCCTTTTATACCACTTGTACGCTGTAGTACCGCCATCTGGATATGAGCATATCGCTATCCCACGACATTCGTCACTTCAGTTTATATACATACATACATACATATATATAAAAGGTGAACCACGCAGAAACACCCTGATACTTCGTGAACGGCATGTAATCGTATTGTGAACATTAACACAACTTCAGCTATGCATAAAAGTAATGGTATTGTTATATTTAATTGTTCTGCTATCTTAAAAGAATACCTTGTAATAGAAGGTGTCAAGACTCTCATGTCGACCACGCTCAAGTTGTTCTCAATTTATCATACACATATTTAAATGTGCGACGTGTAGGGTGGGTATGATGAGGATATCATTCAGCGTATAAGTCTCCAGCTCTCACTGAATTTCGTTGGCATTTTCCGTAAATGAGAAGCATATCGACTTGCTCTTCGAAGGAATACATCATTCACATTCACCTGATTCGACAATACTAGTCTTACCGTTCCTATTAGTGTTGTATTGCGAAGCCGTCGAGTGGTGTTTCCATGTTAATGACACGTTAGATGCATACGCCGTATTCGGCGAATATTTACTATTTGCACGATATACGAGAGAGAACTACACCTGAAGATACGCAAGAGAGATTTGTCAGAGCATGTGCTTCGATAAGTTCCGTAGTGATAAGGAATACAACTCAATCCATGATAAGAAGATTGCAGCACTGCATTGATACCAATGGTCATCACTTCAAACACCATCTGTAAATCGACGTTCATGCCACCTTTGCGATCTTCGTTGATCTTCAATGACTTTACTGTTATACATCATTGGATTCGTCTCGATAGCCGCTATCAGAAAATAAGCACCAAACTATAGCATCCCTTCTTAAAAAACAAAGTTGGCCGTCATATCTCCGATGCGACCCCACCTAGCAACAAAAAAACCAACGTCATAATGTGGCCCCCATTGTCCCATGCAACTTTTGTCCCACAAACTTTTCAGCTACTATCATACTTTCGGAGTTATTATTGGTGGCAATAGTTAATGACTCACCCTGTACCCTGTATATAGAGTGATTCGATGATGGTGACACAAAATTTGAAGGACAGTGGAGACGATAAATGTATCAATGTGAGGTACTGGACTCTGGTTCGGAAACGACCGAATTGGAAGTTACAAGTGAAAATCGTTCTGATACCTCTGACAATGGACCTTTTTTACTGCAAGCTCTTTGATTCCCATTTTTTTGGCGGAGGTAGTGTGGAACAAAACAAGAAAAAAATTGTCTAGTAAACATGGGCTCTAAATTGCATACCTTAAGAGCTATGAGCACATGTTCGAAGAAGATGAACAAATGCTCGAAGGTCTTAATGAATGCACTTTACAGACGATATCTGCTGGCCTTTTTTATTTCGTTTCAGTCCCTACTACCCCCTCCCAAAATAAGGAAATAGAAGAACCTTTAATAGAAAAGGTCCAGTGTCAGAGGTAAAACTCTTGACTCTGCCTTTTTCTTTTTTTTCCATACGAGGATCTCTTACCTCAAAGCGATACATTTACCCTTTTCCATCATACCTAACAGTTTGTAACATATGCACTGAATCATCCTCTTTAACTATCACTAATGGAAAAATCACTAGTCTCTTTCCGTTCTATTTTTGGATGAAAATCTGGTTTCGATATCTACAACTGTTAAGGAAGTTACCAGTGTTTATTTTACGTGGTTCTCTTTACCTGACGGGTGTATCGGGACATTATGTAAAAGTATTTTTTAGATATCTATTCCATGAAATATAAAGGCAGATACAAATGATGGTCGCCAGACTTTATTCAACACCCTAGGTTGAAGTTCCAGGAGTGGAGTGGGGGCCTCTGACACCATAGGTGATGTCCTAACCCCAACAACTATGCTGCTATTCTGTTTAAGAAAAGTGTATGTGTAGTCATCGGAATTCACTTTCACTCATCTTTCCCATAGGATCTCAACACTACGCTGAAAAAAATACTCATTGCAGGTATCCACTAACATACACGTATACCAACCAGCCGAAGATCGATACTGGATGGGTAGCGGCGCATTTAAGATCTGCCAAACCAGCTTAGTTGACTTTTCCTTCACTGAAGAGGTGTGCAGTACCAACATTGAAATCCCACGTTTGAAAGTTGTTCTCTTGCTGGTGCTAGAATCGTCTCCAAGCCCCACTGTCTCTGAAGAACAAAAAGGAACATCGTTTCCCTGCGTGACTCCAGCCAATTTGCCGTGATGAATGTGTCTCAGTAGCTGGTGTTAGTTTCGTTCTCTTCAAAGGAGGCACACTTAGATAACCAGCTGATGTCCTTGTGGATTTTCACCATTAGTATTTGCGGGCAAGAGGAAGAGAGGTTGCGGTGTAAAATTCATGGTCACCATGTTTTTCACCACTATCCTGGGCTAAACTCCAATCGTTTCCGCAGTGGATTGAGGCCCTGTAATAGCTCGGTGAACCCACTGGTGTTATCCGGGAGGAATAGGTCGTGTAGCGAAACTAGACTTCTTGTTCTCCCTCTTATCTTCACTCATGTGAGGAACCATAGAGCGATAAAGTTCAAAGAAGAGCAGAGCGTTTTGTATTATCGACAAATAGGGGAGAGATTGTCACAGACATGATACAGGATTTGGGGTGGACTTCATTAAAACAAAGGAGTTTCTCGTTGCGGCGGGATCTTCTCACGAAATTTCAATCACCAACTTTTTCCTTCGAATGCGAGAACATTTTGTTGACGCTATGCCACATAAGAAGAAACGGTCATCATCTGCCGGTCGTGCTTGGATAGCTCAGTAGGTAGCACTTACCGACGAAAGGCAAAGGTCCCAAGTTCGAAAGTTGGTCCGGCGCACAGTTTTAATCTGCCAGGATGTTTCACTTTTCATCAGCTGTACAACCGAGGTCAGAATTGTGTTGTAGACGATGGTGACTACTTTGAAGGCCAGTAAAGGTAGTTTGTTTGTGACTGTTGTTTCCTTTATTTATTGGGATCATTCCCTGAAAAGATGTAAGGCACCGGAGACCTAAGGTGTCTCAGGCCAAAATATTCAGATAATATCCCTGTACAACCTCTGAAATTTTGAGGTGGGATTCGGGATCGTAGTAGATCAGTTCATGGGATCATTGACGAAGCTAACTTTGTACTTGTATTACATACCGAAAAGCAGAAGAAACTGTGAGAATTTTCGTCATTTCATTAATTAATAAATTCTGTTCCCACACTTTGAGTAGACTGTAGCGGAACAGGTCCTGTTACTCGTCATGTTCTGCTTCTTGAGGGCAAGTTGACATGCTCCATACACCTGCTACACCGGAAACCGTATGTCGCTGCCGGCAAAAAGGAGGATAAGCGTGCAGTTACGTGGGAATCCATGGTCTGAAGCGTGGGAAGTTATTGCTGTCGTTCTGACGGACGCGCGACCTGATCTCCCGATCTTAGAACGTACAGCGACTTCTTCAGCAGGCCGATAATGTCAAGGCTGTCTTGGAAGGATGCAAGACGCATGTATGCCAGATTACTTCTCTTACTTTCCAATAAAAACAAACCGTCAAGAGACTTGATTATATCTGTCTTACAGTTAAACCAACAGCATCGGTAGTTAGCATAGTTATCACCTTGGGATGAAATTATTTTCAAAACTTTTTTTCATTCCCGTTATCTTAACCGTCTCATACTTCGTTGAAAGATGTTACGATATTGTTTATTTGGAAAATTAAAACGAGTATATTGGATAATAAACTAGCTGTAGCAGAATCGGAGGCTAAACGGGAAATAAGATTAGAATTTAAGACCTAGCCGATGAGGAGGTCACCAGACAGACCCTTAACTCGTACTGAAGAACGATTCGGGCTTAAAAATATGGTGACCTCTTCAGTGGAGTCACTTCGCCGTTCACCTGATTTGGTGAAACCAAACACTAGGAGTCAAGTCCCAGACTTACTTACGGAAGTAAACAGACGTGCAGAGCTTCAAGCAAACAACCGTAAGGTACACATCTTCTGATACTGAGTCATTCAGTTTTATAAGTCTACAAACGTGTACATTCATAAAGTGACTCCGTTCTTGTAACAATTATTTTAGTACACTTTGCGGGAGACAAGTAAACACTGCGAAATGCAAATTCCAAGCCACTTATCACGAAATTTACTTTTTTTTCTTTTTTACGAAATCTGCTTCAATGTGTTAGCAAAGATAATGTCTTTTTATTTCTCGCAGTTGTATACATTCTCAGTATATATCCTCGTCAACAGATACCTTCTTAAGGTACTTTTCCCGTGTGTGTCTCGTGTCGTATATGATATCTTAAGAGACGAAGATTATTAGTTATATTCTTATGAGTGCAAAGGGCATACACAGCAAAGCTCATTTAAAATCCTCAGACCCAGCGAGATGCCACAGTGGTAAGAAACTGGATTCGCATTCGGAAGGATGACGGTTCGAGGTCCAATCCGGCCATCTCGATACAGGATTTCCGCGGTTTCCTTAAATCACTTGACGCAAATGCCTGGACGTCTCCTTTGGAAAGCAAATAGTCGATATCCTACCTTAATCTGAGATCGTGTTCTGTTCCTAATGACGGGGAGTTGAATGAAAATCTTCCTTTTTTAAAACCTTTCCCTACTACTGAGGTATGACGTTGAGGTTACTCAGTGACCTATGGTTTACGAAGTATCACCTTTATTTTTGTCTTGATGTGCTACAGACACCGGAATACGACATGGGCGTACAGCGCGTGTATTTTTCAACGATGTATTGCAGGCAGTGGAAAGATTGTATTCTCTCCTCAGGATTGGTCGTGAGCATACATCTGGATAATCCGGAACCAGACCGAGAGACCGCCAAGCTAGAAGCCCGAGAGCGTCAATTGCTTCTCTGCCACGGTTACGCGGTCACGGAGATACGCCGAACGCTATACTTACGACTGCAAATAGATTCTGCACTGCGCATAGCTACCTTGACATTTAACGGGATTTCATAGAGAACTATATCTGGAGGTTGTAATGCGAGGTGCACCGCCGTAACACTTTTACGTGGTCGTCTTCTTGAAAGTGCACTGGTATTACATATAGTAGAAAATTAGAGGTTGCTTCCACGCCTGTGTATCTACGATGCGTAGTTCACATAAGCTATTCAGTATCCTAGTTAAACCAATCATCGCTACTTAATATGGTTTAACAATTTACTAACGACCTAACGAGATAGGTTAGCAACAAAGAATGAGCTATTCCGACATTACAAGGGCGAGATGAGTTGTACAAGGCTGTTCCTTCAATCGCTCCATAAAATATTACATTGAACCACATACCGTAGATTAAAGATTTTACACACGTAACCAATAATAGATTCTTATGGGCGAAGGGGACCGAAGGGAAGATTTGAGCATGACTTGCATTACAATATTAGGGACGTAGAAGATATCTTGAGAGATGAGTGTCCGCTGGGAGCTAGAAATTAATTGGTTGGCGAGGTCATCGGTCCCGTCGGATTAGGGAACGATGGAGAAAGAAGTCGGCCATATCCTTTCGAAGGAACCATTCTGGCATTTTTCCCAAGCGATTTAGGGAAATCATGTGAAAACTAAATCAGGACTGTCGAAAGCGGGATTCAACCACGATTCCAGAGGCTAACGACTGCGCCACCTCACTCGGTGAGCTATAAATGAACATCAAACATCTTTAATTTGTAGAAAGATTAGTTTTCTTAACTGTTTTCTTTACTCAGAGAAATGACACACAGAAGCAGCGCTCTTGACAACGGGTCAATGGTACAAGAAGTAGCTTAAGCGTGCCTTCATACTTTCGCTATCTGCGGTTTTTCTTACTATCATCTTTGGTCATACCATATTTACAAGGTGAATCAGGAGGAAAGGAGCATGCTTTGAAAGGGGTTCCTATTGATGATTTTGAAGCGAAAAATTCAAATGGACATGTACACTTTTGTGGACCGTATCCGACATACAGCTGTTTGAAAATCACAGGCGTCGATCGCATGTGCTTCATCAGCACTCACATGCGAATACAACCAAAGCCACATTCGGCTACGTAGTGTTGCCGTTACTGACTATTTCAATGAGCATTTCACATGTGCATTTTGGGGCGGCGAGTCCTACAAGACAACACGTTGTTTACCTCACGTCTCAGTGCCACATTGGTTGCACGCGTGTACTGCAGTGTTGTTACGTGTGCAGACAAAGCAGTTCAGTCAGTGTAGTGAAAATGCCACATGTCTTCACAAATGTGCAGTACGATGACATGATATATCTGTCGACGGGATCTGCAATGGGAATTATTGGGTCAAATGGCTCTGAGCACTATGGGACTTAACATTTGAGGTCATCAGTCCCCGAGAACGTAGAACTACTTAAACCTAACTAACCTAAGGACATCATACACACATCCATGCCCGAGGCAGGATTCGAACCTGCGACCGTAGCGGTCGCGCGGTTCCAGACTGTAGCTTCCAGAACCGCTCGGCCACCCCGGCCGGCGCAATGGGAATTCTAGAGCCGCTGTAAAGGACCGTACGTAAGAGCTCAAATGAGTAACACAACAGCAAAATGTTCTAAAATTGACGGTGGACTTTTTGAACGTTTTTTGTGAGGAAATGTGTCCGATTACACAAAACATGAGATCACAATGTTTCATTTACGCTCACTTGCATTTATCCTGTTCACCAATGTTTTCATTAGTTTCCTAGGAAGCTGTTAAGAACTGGACATGCATTCGTATGGCCCTTTTTGTTCAGAATCACTAATACCATCACCCCTCAAAGCATGAAAGTTCCCTCCTGACTCATCCTGTATATATAAACAGTTCGATCTGACTCGGTCGACCCCGTACGTTGTGCTTTATTATCTCATTTCCCACGATAAATGGAGATATTATGAGTGTAAAACATTAGTCAAATTTTAGATGCAGAGAACTTCTTCTCATGCACCTGTATACATGATAATCTGCTAGTCTGGCGCTCCGGTTTCCTTATTGCGCATGCCAATGCTTATTTTCGCTACAACCTGGCAGGCCCGAGAACGATTCGCTGTTGATGTCGACTGTAGCTCATTTGAGCTCGCTGTATTTCTTCAGTCATCATAGACTTGAAAGGACTGAAAAGTGAAACGATGACTTCAAATTCTACAGTTGGATTTTTAAGACACGTACTTCGGAAATAAAATAAGACACAAGAAAAAGTGATTGACAAAATAAAGAGGATTATTTTTTATTTTAGAGAGATTATATAGGTTTTACTACAAATGCTTCAGGTATTTATTATTGGACGATAGCAAGATAAGGGCTGAAGGATGGACTGGATCTGCCTAGTTCACTTTGCTTGTTGTCATATAGTCTTCTTTCACGCGGTTCCTAGCTTTTACTATTTCTCAGTAAATACCAATAAATCGTAAGCACAAACTTCATGCAGGCCGGAGTAGCTTTTAAGCCAGAACCTCCTGAGCAGTAATCTTTTAACACTGTTGCCACGCTCAGTTGCCAATTAAATGGTGTAAATTACTCCACATGACATCACTACTCAGCGTATCTCACTGTGTAGGAGACACACAGTTAGGCCACAATCTCTTGCTTAGAGCCTACTCTTCATCATTCCACATTTTGATACCTTGTGTGACTAAAAGGTTGCTCGGAAGATCCACAGGGCTGCTTCTGAGACGGTAGTCTGCTGAACACTGCGAAAAGCTCCCACCTCCCAGCAAGCATACAAACGTCTCAAGCAGACATCCTTTATTAAAGGCACACACAACAACTTAAGAACACACGTCATTTTGCCACCACTAATTTAGCGAGTACGATGGCACTGCGGTAGCTTCCTACTCGTCTGCTCGTTCCCCCTCACTGAAGCGTCCAGTGGCGTGAGGCAATTCATGACTTAGTACAGAAGCCCAGTGCACAATCTTGAGTTAAAAGTAGCACTGACAAGGCGAAATGATCGATTGTCGATATCAGATAGCCTTTAATGAAGCTCTGTTTTGTGAGACCGTGAAGGGTGTAAGACGAAAATGTATTCCATTACAGGAACGGTGAGGTCTTGAGTACAGGTAAGTTCCATGTTATAGTCCACGTTTCAGACGGAAAACTTATAAATTTTACCCAGTCTAAGCAAAGTGGTTGAGTTCTTGTTCATTCCAGTTCCACACACACACACACACACACACATATATATATATATATATATATATATATATATATATATATATATATATATATATATATCCTTAACAGCTATGAGCACTTCGTCTTCGATACTGTGAAACAAATTTCATCTACTTGAGATGTGCTTTTATAGATTAAAGCGAGAAACAAATGTCTAGTAAACATAGGCTCTAAAATGCGCACCATAAGAGGTTTGGATACGTGTTCAGTAGAAGAGATGTGTTTCACAGTGGTGAAGAAGAACAAATACCCATAGTTCTAAAGGTATGATTTTAGAGCCCACGTTTGCTAGGCGTTTTTGCTTCGTTCCTGTCATATTCCTGAATACTGACCATTCTGCCTGGAACACTGTATACTGGGTGGTTATAATTAAAATACTGCTGCGCACGAAAGTCCATTGTCGACTGCAATTATCGTATGGCAGTGAAACTTACTAGATATTATAGAGCGTTAATGCGGAACCGATTTACGCTGGAAAAAATTAGTTCCAGTTTTGGCATCACGTGGTTGGTTGGTTGGTTTGGGGAAGGAGACCAGACAGCGAGGTCATCGGTCTCATCGGATTAGGAAAGGACGGGGAAGGAAGTCGGCCGTGCCCTTTGAAAGGAACCATCCCGGCATTTGCCTGGAGCGATTTAGGGAAATCACGGAAAACCTAAATCAGGATGGCCGGACGCGGGATTGAACCGTCGTCCTCCCGAATGCGAGTCCAGTGTCTAACCACTGCGCCACCTCGCTCGGTGGCATCACGTGAAAAGCCGTCGCTGTCAGTGCAAGAAAGACGTGTAGAAATGATTCCATATGTGAAGAATTAGGAACGGGGTGTGGGCACAACAGATGGAGAAAGTGAGATGGACATAACGCTGATTTCATTGTTAACAGCCGCTTACACAGTTTGTTCAACATGAGCAACGGAGACGTCCACGAGATGCTGTACAGCGCCAGATTTGCACCTGGTGGCCAAAATTTGAAGTATTATTTTTTCCGGCGTGAAACGGTTCCACATTAGTGCATTAACATATCCATCAAGTTGCGGTGCCATAACTACAGTACACAGTGGACCTCCCTGAGTAGCTGCATTGTAATTATAACCCACATTATAATATTTATAAATATAGTTACAGCCGCCAGTCATTATGGTGGTATACAACCATCGTCATGCCCAGTGGTCCTTATGTAGGGGCAATGTCGCTACTCCCGTGGAGTCCACTTGAACCAGAAAAGACCCAAGCGACGAGTTTACGGTTAAATGGGCAGTGTGGCGGAGGCTGGTGAGTCGGCTCTCAGAACGTACATAGGCGGCGAGCCATAGAACCCCTTGGTTACTTTAAAGTGAGTGTGCTGAGCTCATTCCTTATTCTAGATACCGTGCTCTGGATTAATCGCTTATTAATATAACTACGTTTTAATTGTTGCCTGGATGGGAAAGTTCCATCCGTTTCAAAGAAAATTGACATACATCTGACCCAATTTAAAATTTAGGATAGGTTTTTGATATGCTTAGACCCTTTCGACATATATATATATATTCCATACGTGAATTCAAATTATTTAAATGATTTTTTTAGGCGACAGGGACTTTAAAGAAAGTTTCTATCATAGCGGAGCCTACAGACAATACTTGCAAATTCGGACATTGAACGTCATATGTAAACTAATGCAAATCATAGAGCAGGAAGGCAATATTTTTCAGCTGGGCAATATAATTGAATTCTGGATGTCATGGGGTGAAAAGGAATGAAGGGAAGGGCTGTTCCAACATAACCCGCCTCAACCTTAGCAGGTTCAAATGGTTCAAATGGCTCTGAGCACTATGGGACTTAACATCTGTGGTCATCAGTCCCCTAGAACTTAGAACTACTTAAACCTAACTAACCTAAGGACATCACACACATCCATGCCCGAGGCAGGATTCGAACCTGCGACCGTAGCGGTCACGCGGTTCCAGACTGAAGCGCCTAGAACCGCCGGCCACACCGGCCGGCAACCTTA
The DNA here is from genome assembly GCF_021461395.2 of Schistocerca americana. NCBI lineage: Eukaryota > Metazoa > Arthropoda > Insecta > Orthoptera > Acrididae > Schistocerca > Schistocerca americana. Next base: position 255,626,586 of record NC_060123.1, read on the forward strand.
GCAGGCTTCCTTCTGAGTTACAGTACCTGTTCTATACAAACCCCCACCCTCGAATCTTTAAAGAATCGTGTTCCCATTACATTAAAAGCTTCAAACGTCTGGTTATTTTACAAATGAGTTAATGTGTTAAATACTGGCCATTTTAAGAAAAGCTAGTTTTGCACACATTTCAATGTCTATGTCTTACAATGATAAAATTTCGCTTGCACATTCAATCTTATATGCGTATATTGTCTGCAAAATGTATTGCGAGTAGAGTTAGTAGCGAGGAAGTAATAAATTAACAAATGGCTCTGAGCACCATGGGACTCAACATCTTAGGTCATAAGTCCCCTAGAACTTAGAACTACTTAAACCTAACTAACCTAAGGACACCACACACACCCATGCCCGAGGCAGGATTCGAACCTGCGACCGTAGCAGTCCCGAAATTAACACTTCATACCAGGTGCAGAAGTTTTACGGCACGAACAGCGAAACTGTACTAAGCGCTTAACTTTTTCATTTCATCATTTTTGTGAGAGAGGGTTCGTCGCCGAGAAAAAGCTTCGAAAAAGCTCGAAATTATGTTAGAGTTTGTTCCAAGTGGTTACGTGCTCACATTCTCAAAAACTGAATGAATGTAATCTGCACTTTAATATTTGACTTATTGTGTTAAACCTTCAACGTAAGGTTGTACTTCTGAATGAATAATTTATGATCGCGTTTTGCATTTTGAATTTTTAAATTGGGCCAATATTATAAACTAGCTTAGTGCCCACTAATTTGTTCATATAGACTGTACGGTCTGTACAGTCTTTTCTTTGTCGAATTTTTAAGTTGTACATAAACTGCAACAAAACTTTTCAAGCCAATTAAAGCCGTAGAAGCATGGTCTTTTCCGAGTGTACGTCTGACCAAAAAGCTATTCTGGTAGCTGGCGTCCAAGGTATTTGTTAATCATGCGTTAAGCGTTCTTGTGGTGATATTTCCATACAAACTTTCATCCCATAACATATACTTCTTTATGTCTAATAGAGAAATGATTCCCCGGTTCCTATATTTAGCTTTTTTTAATATAATGAAATGTTTTCCTAAAATTATCCACCCTCTGTTTCACCCTCTTGGGGGTCTAATTTAGAAAACACGGAAACAAGTATTCTTTTTCATTTCTAACAGAAAATCCAAATACAATTTTTTCATAGATTTTGGTTTGAAAATACTTTCATAATGAAATAATTTCATACAACTTTTCATCCCCTGTTTCTCCTACTTAAGAGTGAAATTTCGAACAAAATATTCAAATGTATCTGAATTCCTAAGGGACTAAACTGCTGAGGTCATCGGTCCCTTGACTTATACACTACTTCAACTAACTAAAGCTAAGAAAAACACACACGCCCATGTCCGCGGCAGGACTCGAACCTCCGGCGGGAGAGGCCGTGCAACCTGTGGCATGGCCACTTCACGCGGCGAAATTTCGAACATTCCCTTGGTAAATGATGCGTACAGCATAAGATCAACACCGTCTCCTAATTTCAAGTTTCTATCCTCAGCAGTCTTTCCTGGGTGATGATGGTTCTAGTTCAGCCCATTGGGGACTGACCTTCCAAAACAATGTAGTACGAATTTTTTTTCATTTCCAACCTGGAAACCAAATACCAATTTTCAAAGATTCTGCTTTAAAAATTATTTGAAAATGAAAAATTTTCATAAAACATTTCACTCCCTATTTCAATCCCTTAGGGGTTCAGTTTTCAAAAACAGTGAAATGCACTCCGTCTTCAGGCCACAAGTGGCCCATCCGGACCATCCGACCGCCGTATCATCCTCAGCTGAGAGCGCGGATAGGAGGGGCGTGTGGTCAGCACACCGTTCTCCCGGTCGTTATGATGGTTTTCTTTGACCGGAGCCGCAGCTATTCGGTCGATTAGCTCCTCAACTGGCATCACGAGGCTGAGTGCACCCCGAAAAATGGCAACAGCGCATGACGGCCCGGATGGTCACCCATCCGAGTGCCGGCCACGCCCGACAGCGCTTAACTGCGGTGATCTGACGGGAACCGGTGTATCCACTACGGCAAGGCCGTTGCCAAAAACAGAGAAATGCGTGCCTTTTAACTCTAACAAGGGAATCTCTCCATCGCACCCCCCTCAGATTTAGTTATACGTTGGCACAGTAGATAGGCCTTGAAAAACTGAACACAGATCAATCGAGAAAACAGGAAGAAGTTGTGTGGAACTATGAAAAAAATAAGCAAAATATACAAACTGATTAGTCCATGCGCAAGATAGATAATGTGAGCTCAGGAGCACCCTGGTCCCGTGGTTAGCGTTAGCAGCTGCAGAACGAGATGTCCTTGGTTCAAGCCTTCCCTCGAGTGAGAAGTTTAATTTTTTATTTTCAGACAATTATTATCTGTCCGTCCGTCCGATGCGAAAGTCTAAATCGGGCAAGGTAGAAGAATCCTTTTACCCACTCGCCAAGTGTACAAGTTAGGTGGTCGACAACATAGTCCTGTCACGTGACGCACATGCTGTCACCAGTGTCGTATAGAATATATCAGACGTATTTTCCTGTGGAGGAATCGGTTGACCTATTACCTTGCGATCGCCGGCCGCGGTGGCCGTGCGGTTCTGGCGCTGCAGTCCGGAACCGCGGGACTGCTACGGTCGCAGGTTCGAATCCTGCCTCGGGCATGGGTGTGTGTGATGTCCTTAGGTTAGTTAGGTTTAAGTACTTCTATGTTCTAGGGGACTTATGACCTAAGATGTTGAGTCCCACAGTGCTCAGAGCCCTTTTGAACCCTGCGATCAAATGCTTTCGGTTCTCATTGGAGAGGCACGTCCTTTCATCTACTAATCGCACGGTTTTGAGGTGCGGTCGCAAAATAGACACTAAACTTATTACAGTGAACAGAGACGTCAATGAACGAACGGACAGTTCATAACTTTGCGAAAATGAAGAAAGCACACTTTTCACTCGAGGGAAGACTTGAACCAAGGACCTCTTGGTCCGCAGCTGCTCACGCTAACGACGGGACCACTGTGCTCCTCAGTCCTCATTAACCATGATGTTGCCTATCTTGGACTACTCAGTTTGTATATTTTGCTTATTTTTTTTCATAGTTCCACACAGCTTCTTCCTGTTTTCTCGATTGATCTGTGTTCAGTTTTTCAAGGCCTATCCACTGTGCCAACTTATAACTAAATCTGAGGGGGGTGCGATGGGGAGGTTCCCTTGTAAGAGAGAAGCCAAATACAAATTTTCATACATTTAGTTTCCAAAATGATTGCATAATGAAATATTTCCATCAAAACTTTCATCGCCTACTTCACCCCTTAGTAGTTAATTGTCCAAAGACAGTGGAACACATAATGTTTTTATTTTCAACCTGGAAGGCAGATTCAAACTGCAATAAACTTCGCTTTAAAATGCTTTCATAATGAAGTATTTTCAAAAAACTTTTCACCCCTATTTGACCCCCCTTAGGGATGGAATTTCTAAAAGTCCTTTGGTTGGTTCAAATGGCTCTGAGCACTATGGGACTTAACTGCTGTGGTCATCAGTCCCCTAGAACTACTTAAACCTAACTAACCTAAGGACAGTACACACATCCATGCCCGAGGCAGGATTCGAACCTGCGACCGTAGCGGTCACGCGGTTCCAGACTGTAGCGCCTAAAACCGCTCGGCCATCCCGGCCGGCTAAAAGTCTCATCTTAAACAACGCCTATAGTATACGATCAACACCCACTGCAAATTTCAAGCTTCGATCCGTACTGGTTTGGGCTGGGCGATGATGACTCAGCCGGTCAGCCAGTCAGTCGGGACATTGCCTTTCATACACAGAGACTGAAAATGAAACTTTTGTTGCCACTGGTAGCAGACAGGACATGCAACTGGGTTTGGGTGACAGTGCCCCACAGTAATATAGTCAGTCGACTGACACCTGTTTCTGCGGGTGTTGCAGGGTGACCACCACCACGACCACGTCCACGTGCCCGGCATGCCCTTCGACTTCGAGTACGCTGTGAAGGACGACGCCCACGGCGCCGACTACGCGCACCGCGCCAACAGCAACGGCGACGTGGTGCAGGGCGAGTACCGCAACCTGCTGCCCGACGGCCGCGTCCAGGTGGTGCGCTACACCGCCGACTGGGCCACCGGCTTCCACGCGGAGGTCTCGTACCAGGGCGAGGCGAGCTACCCGGCGCCCGCGCCTGCCGGCGCCTACGGGCCGCCCCAGCAGCAGCAGCAGCCGCCGCAGCAGACCGGATACTGACCGCCGCCCGCACACACGACGACTCAGCCACCGCCGGGGGCGCGCCCGTCTCTCAAACTCCGCCCCCACTACGCTCTATTGTAGCCCCCCAAAACAGCCACCCTGACAGGCGGGGGGTAATCCCTCTGATTGCTACAACCTGCCTTATTCACACGTCGACTCAGCAGTTCCACACACTACGAAAAGGCCAAAACACCTACGCCCACGAATCTGTTAATATTGCAATAGAGCTGCAGTGGGAAAATGTCCAGTTACCTACGGCATTTATACCGCCGTCGGGGACTATTATTTGCGTCCACCCGGTGGTGGCGAAAGCTAATATTTATGTGTACGAGAGAGAGTGAGAGAGAGAATGAGAGAGCTCCGTCCGCAGACGGTCGCACCGCCGGCCGGAGCAAAAAGACGATGGCGGGCAGCCTTGCCAGCACATTTGGTGCGCTTCGCTCGTTAGCGCGTTAACCGAGTGCGCGACAGTGTTGCGTCAGATAATCTGTGCGAAAGTGTTAATGTCACGTACTGCTCTTTTCATAATGTACAAAAAATAAATATACTACTCAACTAAACCTACATTCTTTTCTATTGTGTGTTTCAAAGAACCTACTCCCCCACTTGCCATCACTTGTGCCACCTGGAGTAAATTTTCCACACAATAGTGAACACATTTTGTTCAGAGATACTGAGTGAATGTTCGTATACACTACTGGCCATTAAAACTGCTACACCAAGAACAAATGCAGATGATAAACCTGTATTCATTCGACAGATATATTATACTAGAACTGACATGTGATTACATTTTCACGCAATTTCTGTGCATAGATCCTAAGAAATCAGTACCCAGAACAACCACCTCTGGCCGTAATAACGGGCTTGATACGCCTGGGCATTGAGTCAAACAGAGCTTGGATGGCGTGTACAGGTACAGCTGCCCATGCAGCTTCAACACGACACCACAGTTCATCAAGAGTAGTGACTGGCGTATTGTGACGAGCCAGTTGCTTGGCCGCTATTGACCAGAGGCTTCCAATTGGTGAGAGAATTGGAGAATGTGCTGGTCAGGGCAGCAGTCGAACATTTTCTGTATCCACAAAGGCCCGTATAGGATCTGCAACATGCGGTCGTGCGTTATTCTGCTGAAATGTAGGGTTTCGCAGGGATCGAATGAAGGGTAGAGCCAAGGGTCGTAACACATCTGAAATGTAACGTCCACTGTTCAAAGCGTCGTCAATGCGAACAAGAGGTGACCGAGGCGTGTAACCAAAGGCATCCCATACCATCACGCCAGGTGATACGCCAGTATGGCGACGACGAATACACGCTCCCAATGTGCGTTCAACGCGATGTCGCCAAACACGGATGCCACCATCATGATTCTGTAAACAGAAACTGGATTCATCCGAAAAAATGACGTTTTGCTATTCGTGCACCCAGGATCGTCGTTGAGTACACCATCGCAGGCGCTCATGTCTGTGATGCAGCGTCAAGGGTAACCGCAGCCATGGTCTCTGAGCTGATCGTCCATGCTGCTGCAAACGTCGTCGAACTGTTCGTGCAGATGATTGTTGTCTCGCAAACGTCCACATCTGTTGACATAGGGGTCGAGACATGGCTGCACGATCCCTTACAGCCATGCGGATAAGATGCCTGTCATCTCGAGTCCTAGTGATAGGAGGCCGTTGGGATCCAGCACGGCGTTCCGTATTACCCTCCAGAACCCACCGATTCCATATTCTGCTAACAGTTACTGGATCTCGACCAACGCGAGCACCTATGTCGCGATTCGATAAACCGCAATCGCGATAAGCTACAATCCGACCTTTATCAAAGTCGGGAACGTGATGGTACGCATTTCTCCTCCTTACGCGAGGCACCACAACAACGTTTAACCAGGCAACGCCGGTCAACTGCTGTTTGTGTATGAGAAATCGGTTGGAAACTTTCCTTATGTCAGCACGTTGTAGGTGTCGCCAGCGGCGCCAACCTTGTGTGAATGCTCTGAAAAGCTAATCATTTGCATATCACAGTAACTTCTTCCTGTCCGTTACATTTCGCGTCTGTAGCATGTCATCTTCTTGGTGTAGCAATTTTAGTGGCCAGTAGTGTAAGAGGAGTTCTTGGTCGTTTTCCAAATATATTTGCTGTTTGTATGTTAGATATTTATTACATCCCTTATGCCCTTTTTTTCTTCATTTCTTTGTTATTTACGCTGCTTGACAGTTGCAAAGGAACAAGTGATGCTTGCTAAGGATCAACTGCCAATCGCTACGCAGTAACCGACAGCTGCCACGGATCACCTGACAAAAAATATATTAAATATATTAAAAGAAAATGTAGGGGATGGTAAGTGTTAGCTGCAGCGAACGCTCTGTATATATTCGACAGTTCAAGCAATAAAGTGACTGTCGAAACCCGTTTTGGTACCGATTAGTGCGACGTTATGTAGGGTACGGCAACACGTCTGCAAGACGTCATTTGAGAGCCTTCGATCGTGGACGAACAGATAACGGCTCGTAGCCGCTGTGTCACTACTGTGCTTACAGTTAATGGGTGTGTCCAGATGTGTCATCACGAGATTAAAAAAGGCCCCTGAAGGTGGGAATGTTATGTGAAAGCATGCCGCTGGTCGCCGTTGAACACGTGATTTTGCCAGAAGCATTTCGCGGCCATTAAATCAGGTTGTTTTGTATACTCAAAAGCCTGTTAAACCCATCCCACTTTAAAAAAGGCATCATCGAGAAGGAGTTCATTGGTACAGGGAGCAAAAGTGGTCCAGAGTGAGACTCTCTGATGAATCCTTCTTCTCTCTCTTCTCTGTAGCATGTGAGTCTAGCCACCAGTTGTGAAATGCGGTAGGGAGCTGGTGTTGAGTGGAAAGGTTCTGAGCCATAATGAATTGATTATTGTTTCTAAAAACACTAATGAATTTATTTTGTAAGAAGCAAAAATCCAACAATAACATTCACAAATTGCCTCAAGAGCTGAACAAATTTCAATAACACAACCGATAGCAAACACCTCAAAACGGCTACACTGTAAAATCACTTTCTTTTAGTAAAGAACATAAAACGAACTAAAAATATATTTACATTACAAACAACAAAACATATGATCAAATGAATATATCAAAAATATCAACCATTGGCTATTGCCAGTAATTATCAAAACACATTGCCTTTGTGGTAGCCAAAATGACTGACAAATTTGGTTCCAATTTATGATGAAAGAGGCGGTGGCAGAGGCAACGCCAGTAGCAATAATTCCTCCTTCTCTACTGACATGGAACGGCAGTTGCCGCTGCCGCAGTATTAGAAACCTTCATTTAAAATTTCTATCGTGGTACACAAGCATCTTTAACTAGATCACAGCTCACAAGACATACAATCACCTAACCTGTAACACAGAGAGAACTCGTACTACAAATGCAGAAAAGTACGAACGTTATGCAGGAAACATTGACTTGACTACTGAGGCATAAAATTACTCTTGAGGTTTTTTTTTTTTTTTTTTTTTTTTTTTTTTTTTTTTTTTTTTTTTTTTTTTGAGCTCGTGATATTAGCCAACAGGTAACTATAGAAATTACCCAGAAGTAAGGTAGCTAGATTAAAGCATTTTCACTGACTGTCAAGTACAATTCTATACCCCTAGATTTTAAAATCAATTTGGAATAGTGACAGTCACAAGCCCATGCACACTGACAGAACTGAACTCAAGTAGTTCCAAGCAAAAAAATAACACTTTTATTTATATAAGAACGGGCAACCAGGATACGGAGTCAAAATAAGCCACCACGCTGCACCAAGTGACGTGCACACTAATCGGATGCTCACCGTGATTTCTCGTAAAATGCAGCGCCCATTGACAAACGCTTGCTTAGCGAGCGCCGAGAGAAGGATGTAACGAAGATTACTCGTAGTCGGAAACTCAAGGGTATCATCCAGCAGACGCCACCGCGTCCAGTACTTGTAAAGGTAGACCGGACTCGAACCCGGCACCACAATGGACACAAACTGCTTGCAAATTCAGTAGCAGGGGACACGCCGAATACTGTACGTCCTGCCAAAGTAGCTTTTAACGAGCAATGTTCACGGCTGCGACCAACACTTGGGCCCGCCAAAACCCGCAGTGAGCAAAGGCACCACTCTCGCCAACGGGCCACGGCAGACGCTTGGCCACAACAACACGCCACCACACTTGCACTCTTCGCCACCCGTTTCACACTCTCTCCTTTTCTCCAGGTCGCCGCAGACCTTAACTACCTTCTTCTCCAACCTGTCCTCTACCGGTGACAGTAACGCTCTTGCGGCCAGGGGGACTCCAAATCCGCAGGAATTAAGCGGCACTAAACGCGGGCTTACAGCACAAGTTGGTGTCGAGTGAAAGGATAACACGTTACACACCACAGAATGTTCATGACCGTCATCGATATTGCCGAGGGGTTACGTTGCGGGCGTGTACTACGCACAATGGCCGAACACCGCTGCATATCTTTGAGCAAGGTACTGATACTGCACAGCGGTACTACAGAGAGATTATTCTGGATCATGTCCGTCTACTTAGGGGTGCGGTTAGTCCCGACTTTTCTTTATGGACGACAATGCCCGCCCACACAGTACAGCTGAAAGTGAAGATACTGAACCCCCGTACTCCCCGTCCCAATCACTATAGAGCCTTCCTGGAATGCTTTTGGCCGATGTGTTTTTCAACCTTGCATAAACTGAAAACCGGCTCGAGAGAGGACTGGGGCAATATCCCTCAGGGATTCATCAACAATTGGTAGCCAGCATGAATAACAGGTGAAAAAGGTGTCGTATCCATTACTGTGAGTCCGATATCGACCTTTTTGTTGGGAGTCTGACCTGTGTCAAACATGACTGTTATTTATGTCTGTTTTCCGCTTTCCCATGGGGTGAAATCTCTTCCATTTTTCGTTATAAATACACCTTTCTACCTCTGTTACGTATGTATTGTTTTCAATGTCGTCCAACATTGCCTGTCATTATTCCTGTCCAATAATGTCTCTGTTCTTTAGCAATTTTCAAGCAGTGTGCATTCCACTCTCGGGAGGTTAACAGTGGCCATTTGTAGTCGTTCTACAGCCATTGATTACGATACTTAAAAATACATAAAAATACTCTGGCTTGAGTATAAACCTGTACCATAATTTGATGCATTTGTCGTGAAACTGAAGGACATTGGCGGGAGGAATAGAGAAAGGAACTAGGTGGGGGGAGGCAGGTAGGATTATTGCTGCGATGGTAAAGCGTGGAATAGAACCTTCATTTGGAAAAGGAACGGGTAAAGTAGATTAAAGTTGACAGTAATGACCTTAGCTCCTGGGGGACATCGTGAATCCTGGCCATTCATCATGCTGGAGCTACTGGTCGAGTGCTGTTAATGTAGACAGTTTGGCAACAGTTCTGGGACTGCAATACATCCTTGCGACTCAAAGAAGGTGCTCAACTTGACACGCTTACATCAAGTGGCCAGGTTGCAGTTTGCCAGACAGCACAAGCAATGTGATCTAGCGCTTTGTCACTTTGTGCACTTCACAGGGAAATCACTTTTCTACAGTGAGGGCCATGATGGCAGGATCCGTGTTTCGCGTCACAAAGTGTAGGAGAGGAATAATCCGGACGTCATTTTCCCACAAACTCCATTATGAAGATGATCTGATATGGTGAGGCATCAGGCTAAACAGACTAACGCCCATTGCCAAGGGGATCATCATTACAGAAGTTTCAGTAGTTTAATCGTGCCTCACGCTGATGCAGGACAGCGCTCACCCTCATATCACCCGGTCGTCCCAGATAGTCTCAATGTGGCAGGCATATTCTGCTATTGGAATGGTCTGCCAACAGCTCTGAATCAAACCAAACTGAATGTGTGTGCTATTTCATGTGTCCAAAGCAAGGATACAAAAATCCCAAACCAGAAGTAGTTCAGGAATTGGCAGATGTATTACAAAACATCTAGAACTAAATCCCCCAGGCCTACATAAATTCAACACCATTGCACTAGCGCTTACTGACAGCATGTGAAATCTCCGCCTAGGAATCAGCGACTGGTAGCCTCTGTAAAGACACCGCGTAGTTTAAGACGAACCCTCTGCCATTTTAATTCACATGTGTGACAACATCACTTGTGTAACACAGGAAGCGCGAAGAAGGGGGGATGAAAACGCATAAACATATTTTTCTGCTTCGAATCACGGTAAAAGTTCGTAGGATGGGTTTGAACGGTCTTTGGTGGTTGCACCCTATAAACTAGGAAAAATTGCAGTCGCACTACTCTCCAAAGAGGCGAGGTCACTTTTAATGTCGTTGCAGACCTGCAATACCCTCTGAGAAGGATTAAATCGTGCAAGGGGTGACAGCAGCGTGCTGATTGTTAAGGACGTCCTGTTGTATATCACTCTGCAAAACTGTCGTTTTCGACCACGAAGCGTATGAACGTGAACGCTCCAAGGGAAAGGGTTGTTTCAATCACGCCGTTTATGACACCACCTGACGACTTTTCGTGTCAATGCTGAGCAGCGGTGTGTCGAAACGTTTTCCTGAGTCATGCCCTTAAAAGTTGGAGGTTTCAGCGCTGGAAGTCACAGTTTTGAACTCAGTAGCAACGACATGGCGTTGGGCAGAATTGTGGTGAAATGTGAAGGCAATGAGACATTATAAACCCACCTTGCACCTCACGAGAACTTCCAAGTTCTGGCCTTTCATTTGTATGTGCCGGCACCTCGCTACTTAAGAGTTGCTGAGCCTTACGAAGACATCGCGGGGCGTCACACTCCCGCTATATTACAGAGGAATGCTGTACGTATATTCGAGCCATTTTTAGAAGTTAAAATAGGGGAAATTGACGAATTTTCAAAAATTAATAGTTCTGAAGTTTATTTGTTTTTTGTCTTTCCCCATTAAGAAAACTTAATCCATAAACTGTGCCCAATTCGTTGAGAGTGGAACACTGAAGGAAAACCAGTAACGAGAACAAGAAACTTCAGGCACAATATTGAATCAAAATCCAATAAGCAGAACAGCGTTATTGATAGTAGCTCATGAAACAGCCTTTACTAGCGTGAATCACAGCTGCCTGTCTGGCAATGCTGGCGTGAGTAGCTAAAAGCACATGACTTGACATGGAATCGCGACCTGCAACGCGTCTGAGTCGCGTTAAAGAGGTATTATTTCAGTCCCCCTTCACCACCCGTCTTAAATCGGCACGTATGGCCTACAATGGCTTATGCCAATATCGGTGGAAGGAGGGGGGATGTGGTTCGCAGAACAGCCCGTCAATGGATCCTAAACGATGGTGCATGTACTGGCCAATCCCGGCACTTGTCAGAGGACTGCAGGGACGGCAGACTGCGCTGGTAGGACGGTGGTGAAAGAAGATCAGTGAGGAGCGCGCGGATCCTCCTCCACAGCCTTATACCTCCCGAGGAGATCACGAATGTAAAATTAGAGAGATTAGAGCGCGCACGGAGGCTTTCAGACAGTCGTTCTTCCCGCGAACCATACGCGACTGGAACAGGAAAGGGAGGTAATGACAGTGGCACGTAAAGTGCCCTCCGCCACACACCGTTGGGTGGCTTGCGGAATATAAATGTAGATGTGGATGCAGCCTCCTGCACTGTGATATACTCATCAATCCTATGGGGGCTTGGGAGCATGGGGCAAGGATCTTACTGGGGTGTGGTAGGTGCGTGGTGAGGGCGAGAGTCAAGGCTGGTAGTGACCCTGGTGCCAAGCACGTGGGTCAGAGGCGACAGTGACGGAGGTGACTTGGGTGCTGATCGTGACTGTGATCGTCATCAGCACTGGTTGTAGTGGTGGGTCAAATGAACAAATATGTTCAGGACGTCAAATAAATGACGTTCCATGTGGCTGATGACGACCCCTTTCGTCCGTCCTGGAAGCGACTCGAATATGCATATCCAGAGACAGACTGCCCATTTGAGGGTGGGCCTGTGGACAGACCGGTCACGCTGCACAGGATGTAGCCGGTGTAACATGTTGTGATGGCGGCACCTGTGCAGTATTTTGGCTGGACCGATCCCATTCATGGAGGTGGAGTGATATGTTGTAAGGAAGCTGGGAAAGACTTCCTCAGTAGACGGCATATGCAGGGCTTTCTGCACCTGTATTATGAATGTATGGACCATCTAGTCTCCATATTGGAGGTCGGGTGAAAGGGGGTGGTGGTCAGGTGTTCAGTGCCATTATGGCAACAGAGGACCTGGAATTGTGTTGCTAGTGAACAGCATCCACGTCAAATAAGGCAAATTCGAGAGAGTGTCCACCACCAGCAGGCACATAGTTCCCTGAAATAGCCCGAAATGGCCCGAAAAATTAACATCGACACTCTTCCATGAGTGACCAGTGCGAGACAATGTCGAATACGTTACACGTGGGCCACCTGATTGAAAGAAGGCATGATTAGTGACATACGCATTCACTGTCGACATCAACACCAGGACGTAGACGTGCCGCTGGGCACAGTGCCTTCATGGTCGTCACCGCTCAATGTGAAGCATTAATCAGCTGGAGGATGCGAAGATAGGAGCAGGGCTGGAAAGATGACCGAACATTCAACGTCCTCTGTGGTTAATAATAAGATGCCCAATGACCTGATACTGCAGAGCATAATAATTGCATAAAGCAGGGTCAGTCAGGTTGGAAACATGTCCTGCGGACCCCTTCTCTACTGCAGACATGACTTCCCACAGCACCACGCCGCGGGACGACGTTGTGACTACCTCGTCCTCTGTCAGCGGGAATCCGCCTAGAGTATGTTGTTGCTTCTCGTCCAGGTAAAAAGAAATTGGTTCCTGATAGTCGAATTTCAAGTTGAGGCCAAGATGGAGTCGGAACAGGAGGTCTGCACTGGCGTGTTGGGCGTTTGAGCGAAAGTTAGTTTCAGAATGGCACCCACCTTATATCAACGCCTAGCACTGGAGACGCCGTACTGTCTTTTCAGGGAACTTACAACGATGACCAAACAACATGTCAACAAATGGAATTTGCTGCCATGCAAGTTCACATGTATTTTCTTGACCGCGTAAATGATTGCTACAACCTCCTTCTCAATACGTCAATAGCTAAGCTACAACACAGTCATCGTTGTGGAGACGAACGTGACCCACAAATCGGAACCATCCGACAACTTATGAGACAAAAACGCCACAATCATGTCACAGAACATGTCCATCGCGAGTGTCCATAGCAGGTCTGGTGAATATGGCATCAGACATGGCTCCGCCTTGAAACCATCCTGAAAGTGCTGAAAAACCTATTTCTAGGCGGACGACCACGCAGATCTGACGTCGTTCCTGAGCAGCTGACTGAGTGGGTTTGCGATTTTTGCAATTTGACGAATAAACTGAAAATAGTACGTGATTTTACTCAGGAATGACTGCAGTTGTTTAAGATCAGTAGAGGTCGGCATATAGTGAAGCATCGACGTAGTCGCGTGTAAGCGCGGTATTCTTATGACTAAGAATGTGCTCCATGTATTTAACACTAGGGGCCGAAGGAGCTGCATTTTTACAGCTGTCAGTATAAGCCATTTCCCTGGAGCCATTTGAAAAGGAATTCAAAGTTCCAGAAACGGCATTTGTAGTCGCCACAACAATGATATCATTCAAGTAACTAACACACTGTGAAATACTGTGAATCAGTTGTTCTAAATACTTCTGTAAAATGGCAAATACACTAGCAACCCTAAAAGGTAAGTGACTGTACCCGTATAAATCGGACGGCTAAAGCTAACAGATAACACGACACATCACCAGGGGGCAGTTGTATCTAAGTTTCCTTTATATATATCTTTGAAAAATAGTGGCCTCTGGCAAAAACTAACAAATCCTCAGAGCGACTATAGAACAGAAATCAATGTCGGATTTAAAACTACCACAAGTGCGTAATGACCCTTTCAGTAAGCTGTGCAAGTTCCACTTGAACATCCTCTCTTACTAGAAACGACAAAGATAGCTCTACAAAAGTTGGGCACAGCGATGTAGTAATGAAAATTACGTGCACACTAGCGCCTTGGTTCAAAAATCTGCTCGTACAAATTGCGTAGATCATCAAGGTCAGGAAAGGGCACCGTTCCGAACTCTGACTTGGTGCACTGCTTTCAAACAAAAACTGGTAAAGGCATGTAAGCCGAAAATGTTAGCAGCAGTAGGGGAGCGCACCACCTAGAAGATTACTAAGCAGCGAAGGACAGCCGAGCCGCCCATACTTGCCCTCACAGATTAATGACACGGTGGCGCTTGTATTCAGCTGGAATTTCATGGACCGACTGAAAAGCTTCAGGTGCAACGTAACCTTTCGCAGTGGCAGGTGAGCCACTTGTTCTGCCGTCGACCGGCGAGCTGACGGATGAGTGGAGCCACATGTTGACACACCGCTGCGAGGCGCCTGCTTGCTGCAGGCCCAACAGTCGCTGCGTGGTGGGGGCAGCTGCTTCTGGAATGCCAGATGCTGCAGTCAAGTTATGGCTGGAGTTTCCTCGCCTTGTGTGAAGCACGTCGCAACGCCGAGAATCGAGGGAAGAGCAGACTGATGGGCGTACTTAAGTCTCTCATGAATCACAGGCGATCCGGACGCCCGAGAAGTCAGGCAAGAACTACAGATAGAAAAAGATTATGTGTCGAAATATCACTTACCTATTGCTCTCGAAGCCGACGAATTATTTTTAGCACTTGAATTTCATTTTTGAACGCATGCTGACATTCAGAAATAACTTCAAAAGACTTAGCACTTTTAAGCATTTCCCCCGTACTATGATCGAACTTGGCCAAAACTTTTTCTGTGACCCCCCCCCCCCCCGCCCCCCCCCCCCCGTAGGGGGCACGCCACACAATCACACCCAGAATCAATGCTTCTGCACATTATACTTTACAGTCCTGAAACGCGAAATTACATTTGCGTGCGAGACCCTGCAAGTAGGAGCTCACGTTGCGTAAAATTATCCATGTTGTTCATGACACTGACTAAATTGTAGCCTGGCTGCCAAACGGTGCGTCTGATGGCTTTAGTACTCGGTCAACAGAGCAAGAGACAATTGAAAGTCAAAGCACTAGGGTCCAAGAATGGCTGCAACTTCTGCACCACTTTGTATCAACTACTAATAGAAGAGAAGAGCAACGCACTTTGCTGACTGCCATAAATGGTATAATGAAAACGGCACAGTTAAGAACGTCGGAGGTGGACTTTTCAGCTCTCTGAAGACTCATCGAAGGCAACAAACGATGATGGCAGTGTAGCCGTGACTACCGAAAGAGGTTGTTGCTGCTGAGAGAGGACCTGCAGGAGAGCAACATGCTCTTCACGCTGTTGGTGCCGTCGTTACCGGTATGACTCCTGTTCCAATGACAACTGTTGCGGACAAAGTTCCAGAAACTTTCGATCCATGACACTGGCACTGGGTACGAAAGTTTCGCTGAAAGCGTTGTTTAGGTAAGACTCCGTCGCCACGTTTCTGTCTACTTCGAGCCTGTAATTTTTTAACAGAGCCAAAATCACCGTGTCTGGGGCACTAAAGGGAAGCCAATAACGAAACAAGGCAGTTCAGGCACAGTGCAGGGTCGAAATCCAGAAAGCAGAATTGCGTGATTTAAAGTAGCTCTTGCGACGGGCGTTCTATAAGTAATGCACCACTTTCTTTCCTCGGCCAATTTGGGCTGAAAAAACATGGAATTTGTTGTGGGACATCGTGGAGTATTCAGGCTTCAGCTACTATACTTCATGAAGTTCTGACAGGTGACAGCGCTATACTTAGCCTTCAAAATGGTGTCTATAACGGAGATAACTTCCAAACAGAGAGCGGTCGTTGAGTTTCTCTTAGAGCGAAACCAGAGCATCCCAGATGATCATAGGGGCCTGTAGAATGTCTATGGAGATCTGGCAGTGAACAAAAGCACGGTAAGTCGTTGGCGAGGCGCCTGTCGTCATTGCAACACGTTAGCGCAAACCTGCCCGATCTCCCGCGTATCAGTCACCCGCAGGCAACTAAGACTCTTGCAGTGTTGGAACGTCCGGACACTTTCATTCGAGGTGAATAATGGGTCACAACCAAAAAGCTCGCTGCACAGCTCGACGTCTCTGTTGAACGCGCTGACACACTCGTCCACCAGTTGGAATGCTCAAAGGTGTGTGCCCCATGGGTTCCTCGCCACCGAGCAGTAGACAATAAAGAGGAACAAAGGACCATCTTTGTGGAATTTCGTACCTGTAACGATGCTGATCGTGACAGTTTTTTGTCGGTCATTGCCACAGGTGACGAAAAATGGGTCTATCACTTCGACCCGGAAACAAAAATCAATACATGGAGTGGCGTCACACCACTTTTCCTCCGAAGGAAAAGTTCAAAGCCACGCCCTCAGTCGTTAAAGTCATGTCGATGGTCTTCTGGGACTCTGAAGGGGTTGTTCCCTTCGATGTCCTTCGTCATGGTGCAACGATCAACTTTGAAGTGTACGGTATCGTTCGAGTAACGACATCAGCGTGTTCGTCACCACAAAAATGCAATCCTATCCATGACAATGCAAGGCCTCATACGAGTCTGTGCACCCGAGAGGAGCTTACAAAACTTCATACGATCATTTCATTTCCACTGGACTGTTCTTCCTCATCCATTCTACAGTCCGGATATTATAGCTACGAATTTCTAACTGTTAGCCTAATGAAGGATGCTCTCATCGGGAAACAGAACATGGATGAAGGGGAGGTTATTGATGTAGCAAGACGTTCGCTACGACGTCAACCAGTAACATGGTACCATGTGGGCATACTGCCCTTCTGAGTAAGGTACGTAAGGAGGTTGCATTGAATGGACATTATATAGAAAAACAGGATTCTGTAGCCAAAAGATTGGGGAATAATATGGTGTAGTGGAATTCTCAATAAAACCGACTTGTTTTCAGTAAAAAAGTGCGCTGCATTACCTATTGATCGCCTCTCGTACAAGACACTGACCTAGAGGCAATCGCAGCTGCCTGGCTGGCCCCATTTCTGCAACAGACTCTGCCCTCGTGTTCTCCCCCAGTAACCATCGTCAAGCACGAGTTGTAGCACCTCTGAGTTGCGAATGATGTTCGCCGTTGGCTAGGATATTACTATTTGACAAGAGTGCATTTAAATAATTTACTAAACCTGAGCGAAAAGCCTGTCATTATCTCAACGCGTTGAATCGCAATGAATTGAATAATTAGTAACGACGCATTTGCATAATATCTATGAGTTTGGAGACTCATTACATCCATACATCTATGCAACATGTCCGTGCATAGTTCAATAGTTTGTTAGCACATTTCGTCTTCAATCCACACAGACCAGAGGTGCAGTGAACAGAAATTGTTTATATTTTATAGACTTAACTCAGAAGAGGGAAAATCGCCTGGGCAAGTTCTGACGTTTCTCTAAATCGCTTAAGGCATATACCCAGAAGGCTCCTTCGAAAAGAACACTATCGATTTCATTTTCCATCTTTCCTCCTAATTCGAGCTTGTTCGTCTCTAAAGGCTCATTCGTCGACCCACCAACTAGAAATAATAAAACGCTGTATTTGCAGTTTGATTGATTAATGTAGATATATTATTGGTATTCGGCAACTGCTATACAAGATATAAACTGGACGACCAAAAGTAGCGGGATGGATTGACCTATTTATATCGGTGAAGAGGGTAACGCCCAAAATTGCGGCTAGAGGCAGCTAATTGAGCAGGTGTTGACAGATATCTCAGAAGTCTGTTACTGACAGGCATAGTTAACATTAATGCAAGTCTCGATTTAACCGTCTTTGAATGTGCGGTGATAGTGAGCGGAAGATGCTTTGGTCATAGCAAGACAGAGTTTATTCAGTAATTCTGGTTACCTGACTCAACAGTGTCTACGGTGGATTTTCAATTCGGCAATGAAAGTGTTTCTACGCGCTTAAACCGCCACTCAGAACGACCACGAACATTTGATAAACGGATGTGACATCACTTCCATAGAACCATACTGAGCGCAGGAAGAGCTACTATGGGTCAGATCAGCATTCAGATCAGCATCTCTCCAAAACGATTCATATACCTCGTAGTGACCATGATTCGATTTGTTACAGCAGCTTTGAATGGTCGAAGAGGAGCCACTAGCTATTAACAACACATCCAGTGCCATCTCATTTTATAGTTAGTCAGTGTATGTCCACTATTACGAATATTTCCCGTTCCTTAAAACATGGTGGAAAGTATGAATGTAACATTAGGACCAAAATCAGCCTCAAGAGTCTAGATCGACGTCAAGTGGTAAACATCAGTACTCAAAGGAATCAAAGCCATGTGGGCATAATCAACACCTAGCCCTAAATAATAAAACGTCGTTTATGTAATGTGAAGTTAGAAGAATAGAACTCTCCTTTCCTTAAGGCTATTATGAAGTGGTACAGCAAACACATATGAAATTTGATATCTTCCGACACATATGCTGAAGGGCCGAAGAAACTGGTACACTTGCCTCATATCGCGTTGGGCCCCTGCGAGCAGAAGTGCCACAAAACGACGCTGCTTGGACTCGACTAATATCTGAAGTAGTGCTGGAGGGAACTGACCCCATGAGCCCCGCAGGGCTCTCCATAAATCCGTAAGAATACGAAGGGGTGGAGATCTCTTCCGAACAGCACGTTGCGGGGCATCTCAGATATGGTTTTCTCAATACCCGTACACGCCTATCTGCTCAATACAATTTGATACGAAACTCGTACGGCCAGACAACATGTTTCCAGTGATCAACAGTCCAATATCGTTGTTGACGAGTCCAGGTGAGGCATGAGGCTCTGTGTCGTGCAGTCATGAAGGGCACACGAGTGGGCGTTTGGCTCCGAAAGCCCAAATCGATGATAGTTTGTTGACTGGTTCGCACGTTAACACTTATTGACTGCCCAGCATTGAAATCTGAAACAATTTGCCGAAGGGTAGTACTTCTGTCACGTTGAACGATTCTCTTCGGTCGTTGTTGGTCCCGTTCTTCCACGATCTTATTCCGGCCGCAGCGATGTAGGAGATTTGATGTTTTACCGGATTCTTGACATTCATAGTACGTTCGTGAAATGGTCGAACTAGAAGATCCCCACTTCATCGTTACCTCGGAGAAGCTGTGCCCATAACTAGTGCGCCGGCTACAACGCCACGTCCACTTAAATCTTGATAACCTGCCAATGTAGCAGCAGTGAGCGATCGAACAACTTCGCCAGACACTTGCTGTCGTATATAGGCTTTGCCGACCGCCACGCTATATTCTGACTGTTTAAATTGTATTTGATTACTCATGCCTATACCAGTTTCTTTGGCGCTTCAGTGTAGAAGCATTATGACTAATGCGAAGCTCCGTACATCGTGAAGTGGTGTAAATTACATTAACCGTTGCCTAAGAATTTCGGTTTACTGCACTATATTACAGTTTCATCCCTCCTTAATACGAGAGTCACCCAGAAAGTAATGCATCACTTTTTTTTCTCAGCCAACAGCAATGATACGAACGCGAAACCTATGGTGTGCATTATTTGAAATTCCAGAGTCCGCGCGAGAATTTCCCTTTCCCTCGACAGCTGGCGTAGCTGCAGCAACGTTTCAAAATGGCGTCTGTAATTGAGGTACAAGCGGAAGGTCATTATTGACTGCGGAGAAGAAAACTATTAAGAACATTCACAAACGTTTGTGTACACATTAGAGAGCATCTGCAGTCGACAGAAGTACGGTTAGTCGTTGGGCAAAGAGGATTACAGACGGCAGTTCGGCAGAGCTCCATGATTTGCAGCGTTCGAGGAAGCCATCCAACGCTGCCATAACTGACATGATGCAGCTGGCTGTTATGCTCATTCGTCATGCCAGGAGCCAGCACCAGTAACCTTGAAGCATATGTGAACACATTAACCAAACTCAAGAAGCGCTTCCAGCGACTTCAGCGCCATAACAAACCAGGTGATTAGTTGATTCAACATGATCATGCTCGGCCTCACACAAGTTTGAGGACTTCGGAAAACATCACTAAACAGGGTTGGACAGTGTTAACCCATCCACCCTACAGCCCTAACCAACCTCCCTCAGATTTCTACTCGTTTGGGGTATTGAAGGATGCCACTCGTGGATGAAAATTTGATGACGATAGAGAAGTAATTCGTGCAATGAAGAAATGGCTTTGTGAGCAGCAAAAGGAGTGGTACCGACAGGGCATCATACTCGCCCTGGCGTCTCGCTGAAGGAAGGCCACAGAACGGGAAGTAGATTACGTGGAAAAATAGGGAGCGTAGAAGAAACATCAGTCTTTCTTGTGTGGACGATTAATTGTGTTCGATAAATAACTGTAAAGAAAACAATATGGTACATTAATTTCTGGGCGATCGTATTATTGCGAAACCTCGTACATGTGTCGGATGATGATTTTCACTGGCTTCTCAATGCAACTGAAGGGGAAATTTAAGAGCAGATCTCTCTAATCATCGACTAAGAATATAAAAGTCAGATCCATATCAGCCGGAGAGATTTACTTTAATAATTCCTTGGCAATGCAGTAGCTGCACAGAAAATTCCTGATGTTTGTGTTGACATACACGGAGCACCCAAAGATATAATGGAAGTACGTATACAGCGAGACCACATCAGATAGGCTGCTTCAGATCGCCTACTATATAGCTTGTTGCAGGGGAGGTGGCGTAATAACGATATTAAAAATTTTATCTATTCGACTCCACAAATAACAGTGATAATTACAGCTACTCTGAAAGTAGGCCAGGAAAATGATCAGGTCTTTCGTGTCTTTTCAGTTTCACATTATAATAGACGCATATACGCACGTACTTTCTTCGAAGGAAGTTTGTTGTGGCGTTCCATTTTAACAAAAAGAAATGTGCCCTTCACTCCGCTCCCAGGTGATGGAAGCAACTAATGAATTTACTGCCTTCCTCACATTCCCAGTCGGACATTCTGAGTGCTTCGGTTTTTGCTACTAAACACATTTCTCTTTGTTCGAAAATTTGTGCTGCTGATCTTTCAGCTGTCACACGCACGTATGGCGTCAGTATTGTTCTACAAGCAGCGTTGTATTCGCTTCTGACCACTCCAGTACTCACGAAGCTCATGTCAGTGAAGAACAGTTGACGAATGCTTTCCGTGCTGTGATCGCCAAGGCTGAGAGTACGGGAATTTCTTTTAACGGTTCCCTGAAAATCCGACATCAAGCTAAAAACCAGCGAGCACTCTCGATGCGAGGCGAACACGACCAACAGATATCCGCTGGCTTTTACCTGCCGTTCCCATGCTCTTTCGCTTTTATTAACTTCCGTGTACACAAGGCTTGAAGGAAATTTCGGAATAGTGTGTTCAGAGGGAACGCTGACAATTTTCAACTCCATATTTCCCCAATCCGAGCCGGCTGGAGTGGTCAATCGGTTCTAAGCGCTACAGTCTGCAAGCGCGCGACCGCTACGGTCGCAGGTTCGAATCCTGCCTCGGGCATGGATGTGCGTGATGTCGTTAGGTTAGTTTGGTTTAAGTAGTTCTAAGTTCTAGGGGACTGATGACCTCAGCAGTTAAGTCCCATAGTGCTCAGAGCCATTTGAACCAACCCCAATCCGATCTTGCGCTCCGGCTGCAGTGACCTCGTAGTCGATGTGGCGCTACGGGCCGAACTTCCTTCCTCGCTTTCTAAATGCCTCGGATGGAGACGCAGACGGGCGCTGAGCTGTGAGGTGAGCCGGGCTGGCGGATGGAGGGCGTTTCATAAGGCGGCTGGGTCGGCCGGATAGGGCAGCGCCAGGGCGCGACCCGCGTTCCTCGCAGGCCACAGCCAGCAGGCCACAGGCGCTGAGGCTTTTCGCAACCCGGCTTCGCACGCGCACCGCTGCGGTCAGGCGGCGTGAGCGCCGTCTCGGGTGCCGCGGGCAAATAAGGCCGGCGGCGGCGCCGTGGACCACAGATTGATTCGAAGGAGCTTTCTTTTTACATCTATTAAGGTCCATCAACTACTTTGGAGCAAACTACACTTACACACTTTTATTTATTGGATCAAATTGCACCAACACAATTCTATATATTTTACATAACACAGTGGTTGACCTGCCCGGATAGCCGCAGACGGTACCACGGCCGTTAACGGGATTCATGGAGATGCGCTGGCCCTGGAGAGAATCCGCCTGTTGAACCAACGACCAGGGCCGGTGTTTCGGTCAGCCTAATGTGGCTTTTAGGCGCTTCCCCACAGCTAACAAAGTGAATACCGGTCTGACATCCACTTTCCACCCCAGTTCCATGGTTCGCAAACATTTCTAAAATATCCGCACCCTTTCACATGGTATAGCGCATGACGCTGGTAGACAGGGTACAAAAATTCCGTACCTGGCTGTGCAGAAAGCACATTCAGCCTCACTCCACCACTAACTTTGTCAAATCGAGAATAACACGCCGATCCCGTGTAGACAGATCACTCTTTGTGCGGCCGTACACAATTGCCCGTTGCTTTCACTTGTCTAATGTTGTGATTAGTCTCGCATTCAAGAAAGAAAAAAAAAAAAACTGCACAACTGCTTCTCGAATCGTCAGCCGTATTTGAAGATAAGCTTTACGAAGGTCTTATGTTTTCCCTTATATATGTCTTTCTTTTTCGGCCGGTCTTTTGCTTATAAAAATTTCTGTAATTTGAGGTTTCCCTATTTTGTCATTCTCGAAAGCTATTGCGCCCCTAAAGAAAGTGTTCAAGTACTGGTATGAAGTTCTCCAATTGTTAGAAATATACTCTGGGTTCAGTATGAGGCTGTTGATTCAATGACAGTGGCAAAAGCAGATAAGTTTGTCCCTGGGACAACTAATAAAATGTAATGTCGTGTGACGAGGGCCTCCCGTCGGGTAGACCATTCGCCTGGTGCAAGTCTTTCGATTTGACGCCACTTCGGCGACTGGCGCGTCGATGGGGATGAAATGATGATGATAAGGACAACACAACACCCAGTCCCCGAGCGGAGAAAATCTCCGACCCAGTCGGGAATCGAACCCGGGCCCTTTGGATTTACAGTCTGTCGCGCTGACCACTTTTTTTGTTCTTTTTTTTTCTTAATCTCATTTTGTTCGCTTTGGTTCGTTGCATCTGCTCGGGGCGGACGTCGTAAGACACCCGTTCGAGTTCGTTGTTGATCCATTAACTCAGTTCTTTTATTACAGACCACTCAGCTACCGGGGGCGGACAACTAAAGCTGCCAGAATAACATAGACAAAGAAGAAAAGGAAGAGGAAATGTGAAGAACACATAAACCAAGAAGATTACGCAGCTGGAAGGCCTTAGGAATAACAGAGGCGTTCCAGAGATCAAATATAATTTTGAATTGAATTTCCTCAGAATAAAATTTTCTGATACGTTTATTTTATGCACAAAAAATATATTTCAACTAGGGCTTTGAAATTTTTGGGTTATTTCAGGATATTATTTGCACTGAAGTACGCTAAAGATACTAGCGTATTACCAACAGTAAGTAAACACATACCGATTGGTCATAAGAAAGTAACCTCACTTTTGACTATCAGTTGTAAATGTTTCTGATTGTAGTCTACTTTTTAGATGGACGTGGTGTTAATGTGTACGTAAATTTCAAGCATCTAAGTAAGATAATCAAAGCATAGATTCCAAGCATTGGGTGCCGAATAGAACACGTAATTTATTGATTTTCGCAAGAAAACGTAATATAATCAGTATGGAAATTAATGTGATTAATTGTACACCAAATTGTTCAGCAAGAAGTACTCCTATTGTCCTACAGTTTTCATCCTACTAAGAGCTCATATTTTTTAGTTAGAACTAAGTAAACTTTACGAAGGTTAATATTTTTCCAGGCGTTCACCAGCAAGCTACGTAACCGTACGACAAAGAGTTGACATCTCTCGACCGTTTCACTCTCGATTAGCTGATAGGAAAAATGAACACCTAAATATTTCCGTGTGAGCTGTGATTTATTTTACTGCGATTTTCATTTTTCCCTATGTAGGTGGGAGTCAAAAAAATATTTTCGCATTCGAAGAAGGAAGTTAGCCGGCCGGTGTGGCCGTGCGGTTCTAGGCGCTTCAGTCTGGAACCGCGTAACCGCTACGGTCGCAGGTTCGAATCCTGCCTCGGGAATGGATGTGTGTGATGTCCTTAGGTTAGTTAGGTTTAAGTAGTTCTAAGGGGACTGATGACCACAAATGTTAAGTCCCATAGTGCTCAGAGTCATCTGAACCATTTTTGAAGAAGGAAGTTAGTGACTGAAATTCGTGAAAACATCATTCCGCAACGAAACATGCCTTTGTTATCGTGATTGATAACCCACTCGCATATCATACCCTCGTCTCTATTTACCAAAAGTACAAAACGAACTGCCCATCTCTCAACTTTTTCGTAGTTCTCCGTTAACCCTATCTAGTAGACGTGTTTCGCGCCAGTAGGGATAGGAGTGACGCGAGTAGCGTTACTAGGAAGATGAAAATCACTTTTGCTGTAAATATATGTTGTACGGTCGTGAGAGTTAGTTATCTTTGAGATTGGACATGGTGAGTTGATGTTAGTCAAAAATGACTTTAATGCAAGAAAGACGCCATTATGAAAAGGAAACTGAGCTTGAACGAGACCGTCTAATAGAGCTACGAGAAACTGGATGTTCCTTCTGCGATACTGCAGAAGGACTTGGCAGGAATGTAACACTGTACATGACGGCTGGCCGTGGTGGTCACGAGAATGTATGGTCGCGAGAACACCGGGTTCCAGATGACGAAGTGGCTCTACCGCGAGGAAGGACCGTCGTATTCGGCTTATGGTTCTGGCACATCTTTCTGTATTTGCAGTTGCAATTTGAGCACCACAGTGACACAACGAACGGTTACAAATGTGTTACTTGAAGGACAGCCCCGAATCAGATGTCCTATAGCGTTCATCCCGCTCGCTCCAAACCACCACCATCTGCGACTTCAGTGGTGGTAAATGAGAGTTCATTGGAGGGCAGGTTGGAGGTCTGTTGTTCAAAAGCTCGTTCTGTCTTGGTGCCAGTGATAGCCGTGTGTTGCTTGGAATAAGGCCAGGTGAGCGCCTGCAACCAATCTGGCTGTGAGTTCCTGGAGTTACTATCTGGGGTGCGATTTCGTATGACAGCAGGAGCACTCTTGAGGTTGATCCAAGCACCGTGACTGCAAATCTGGACGTCATTCTGGTGATTTGACCTGTTGTGCTGCCATTCATGAACAGCATTCAAGGGGGTGTTTGCCAACAGGATAACGCTCACCCACATACCGCTGTTGTAACTCAACGCGCTCTACAGAGTGCCGACATTTTGCCTTGGCTTGCTGGATCACCAGATCTGTCTCCAATCCAGCACATACGGGACGTCATCGGATGACAACTCCAGCGTCATTGACAAACAGCATTGACCGTTCTTGCATTGACCGACCAAGTGGAAAAGGTATGGGACTCTATCCCAGAAACTGATATCCGGCATCTATACAAGACAAGACAGGCACGTCTGCATGCTTACATTCAACGTTCTGGCGGTTAAACCGCTTATTAATGTACCAGGATTTCACAGCTGCAGTCGCTTATCTCCGCTTACATGTGATCTTGCAGTGTTAATCACTCAGATATGTTCCATTACTCTACATTAATTACTTTTTGTTATTGCGGTTTTTTTCAGGCATTGTATATAATGTTACCCACCAGGCTAATGCTCATAAATGTCATTACTAGGCATGGGAAAGTTGGCCTTTAATAATGCGAACCACTTTCATTTTCTTAAAAATTTGAAAAAGTCATATAAGTAGCTATCGTTACTACTACCACTACTACTGCAACTACTGCTTAACAGCGGTCCTATTCTATAACTGGATTGGGGGAGGGGGGTATACAGTCAAACTGAGGTTGGATGAGAGATTCCATTACATCATTCCACGCTGCTTCAACACTGTGGACAGTTCACCAATCATAGTGGTTGTCGATAGGTGGTGAGTCATTTTCTCAGCAACTATTATATGTTACACCGTGCTCCTGTTCTACAACAAATTGAAAATACTCTTTAGCCCATGAGAGCTGTTAACTTACACAATTCGACACTTTTCCACAACATGCTGGTCAATAAAATTTCAACACTTGGAGGATAGTAAGAAATGAAAACATATTTCGGTAAAATTCTTCGTGAAACCTTCAGCTATCATTTATTTTGCAGAATTCGCTACTAGTTTCAGTCAGTGACCATTACCAAGCTTAGCTGGCATAAATGCCGAGAAAGTTGTACCACAATTTGCTCCTATAGGCCAATCATAAATGTAAAAAATTTCTCACACTAATGACTACGTGTGACAGTTTTCGTCAAAAAACAAGTCCACATCGACAGATAGCTGTTGATGTGGACTCGCTTCTTGATGAAAACGAACGTACATAGTTACTACTGTGAGAATTTCTTTTACGTACTTTGGTGGGCTTAAAAGAGTAAAATACTTTTGTTAAAATGATGATATAATTTTCCTGCCATTTACACCAGCTAAGCTTAATAATGGTCATTGACCGAAACTAGTGGCGAATTGTGCAAAATAAATGACAGCTGAAGGTTTCACCACGAATTTTAACAATTATTTGGCAGCTGCAAACATAAGTACATTAAAATGTAATTATAACATTAGTAACTCCTCCATAAAACGGTAGTATCAGCCACTCACACTCAAAACTGTGCACTTTTCACACCGCGAGTGGTATTCGTCAAAGAATGACACTGGTATGCTAATACGACAACTTGTCTTTTGGTAAGGATATTGTAACACAGACACGCACTTCTTTGCATGAAGTTGACTGTATAGCAGAGAAAAGCCTGATGATTAAACGACAATACTTGTGGTTTTTCACATTGTAGTCTTAAAAAATAATCTTCGCCTAAAGAAGTACACGTAAAGACGTTGGCAACATAATGTTGCCTTCGTTGTATTTTAGGTCCTGTTATATAGTTATTTTCTTTCTTAGCACTACAAAATCCTCTCTTTGAACTAGAACAGACGTTAGATACTGGACTGCCTGGATGCGGAGGTGATGTTGAATGCGAAAAATGGCTTCAGTCTGATGTGTACATCGTTCCCTTCCCTTTTGCTTTAACTTCTTCATTGAAGTTCCACACCTGCACGTTCAAGACTGGATAGCTGTAAAACCCGCAGTTTTGCATGCGAATGACTCATACCACTGCTTCTGGGATAAGTTATTTATGTTATAAGTACATTTTGGTGGCATTCTGAGCTTGGATGAGATGTCTGTAAATCACTGCATGGTGACTGAGTTCTATGTCAGAGTTCATCAATTGTAATCGTTGGCGATAGGAAACCCATGACTGCTTGTGTTCTGTACGTGAAATAATTGTAAACAATACTCGTCAGGGCAACAATTGAAAATCTTCTATTGCGAGCGTCCATTCGCCGTCCTTTTCTCAAAACGCTCTCGTTCCATTTAATTTGCATGCAGTCAGATGTTTCGAAGGGAGGAAACTTAGGAACACATCACACACTGCAAAGGAAAATGAAATCGTGTTCCTAACGCCTGTGACGTGCCTATAGTAACACTAAGGTAAGGTACGTATTTGGCTTGTTATTGGAATGCCGTTTTACATTAATTAACGTCGGTTGCGAACTAAACTGACCGTAGGCAAAAACGTTTTTCCGAAGCTGGCGAGGATGGATATATGGGCCCCTTTTGCTGCTGGTATTATGGACCCCGTAAAATCAATCAGATTGTATAGGACCATTTACAAATATTGCTATTATTTATGTTTCAGATGCCTCGAAGACATCTTGTACCCCAAAAAATCAAAACGGCAATCGTGGTACAAAACAAATATGGCAAATGCTATTGTAGCTATTAAAGAGAAAAAAATGGGGTTGAAAAAAGCGGTTAAAGTGTACTCTGTCCCTCGTTCCACGCTCCAAATGCTTTCACGAATCGATAAACCGGTCGAAGAAATAGTTAATATTAAACTGGGCCGTCCACCGGCTTCACCACAGGGACTTGAGGACGAACTAGTTAAATATGTTCTCATTATGGAATCCAAATTCTACGGCCTTACCAGAAGTGACGTCAGGCGCATGGCCAACCAGCTTTGCACAAGAAATAAAATCCCTCATCCAGTTGTAAAGGGCGAAGTTGCTGGTCGAGCTTGGTTTGACCATTTTATGTCACGGCACAAAAATATTCTGTCTGTTTTGAGGCCATCCACAACTTCGATTTCACGTGCTAATGGGTTTAATAAACAAGCTGTCGACAATGTCTTCAATTTACTTGAAGCTGCATTCAGTAACTACAAATATCCTGCGGACAGAGTTTTTAATGTAGACGAGTCAGGCCTTAGTGTCGTTCAAAGCAAAATTTCTCGTGTCATCGGCCTGAGGGGAGAAAGGCAAATTGGTGCATTATCTGCAGCTGAAAGAGGATCACTTGTAACGTGTGCGTTCTGCATGAGCGCGTCTGGTACTTTCGTCCCACCAATGCTAATTTTCCCCAGGAAAAATATGACGGATACACTGATGAAAGAGGCTCCGCCTGGCTCTATAGGAAGGTGTCATCCCTCTGGTTGGATTCAGAGCAACCTTTTCACTGATTGGTTAATCCATCTTATTTTAAAACAAAGCCATCAAAAGATGATCCTATTTTGCTTATTTTAGATAGCCACCAAACCCACACAGAGAATATTGACGTAATTGATATAGCTCGTGAACACCACATTACAATAGTTAGCTTGCCTCCGCACACTACACACAAGCTGCAACCACTAGATAGGAGCTTCATGGGACCCCTTAAGAATCATTATAGTGTATACGTAAGGCAATGGATTCTGCACAAAAACAGGCCTCTTGGACCATACGATATTGCCGATCTACTTGGGAATGCATTCCTGAATGTAAAACAGCTGAAATAGGCATTTCAGGGTTCAGAGTACAGGAATTGTTCCTGTAAATCGCAAAGTGTTTAATTATAATTACTTTGCTCCCTCTGAAGATATTGACGTTAAAAGTCTGACTGTAGATGCTCTGAAAGCCAGTAGAGGGCGACCTCCTAAGGACAAGCCTTCAAGTCAATCAGCTCAATGCATTCATCATGGTACATCATCGACATTAACTACACCATCTGCAAGAGACTTGGCAGAAGCTGGGCCCTCAGGATCCTCTCCCAACAAAGTTTTGGTCATGTTTCTCCCCAAGACGTATTGCCGATACCAAGACCAAAAAGATAACTGACAAACAAAGGCCCTAAACCCATTACTTGTGCTGTTGTAACTTCTCCTTATAAACTTGCACTAGAAGAAGCAGAAGAAAAGAAAAATAGGAAAACTAAGAAGAAACAAGACGGAAAAGAGCAGTACAATGAAGAGCGGCGGCAATAAAAAACAACCAAATTCTATAACAAGTAGGAGAAATAAGTTAGTGTATGAACATGAATGAGATGAAGACGGTGAAGAGGCAAATGTAGGTTTTGATTCGGGAGAATCCCTCCCAGACATTGAAGTTGGTGTCTCTGTCCCTGATGTTGACGACGGTGTATGTCTATTTTGTGAAGGGGTTTTTTCAAAGGACACAAAAGGTGAACTTTGGGTCCAGTGTATAGCCTGTGAGATGTGGACTCACAACGAATGCGCTGGATGCGAAAAAGATGCTTATGTGTGTGACTATTGTAAATAGACTAGGCGCAGGCTGTGAAAATCATCCCACCAGTAGACTAATTAACAAGGTTCAGAGTGAATCTTTCTTTCATTGCACACAAAAATTAAATAAAATTATTTTTTCAAATTATTGTTTCTTTTTATTTCAAACTACCTTGGGGCCCATATTACCAGCACAAATTCTTGACGCAACAAAATGCAGACTATCAGGAAAAAAATAAAATTTTGTTTTAAATATTAAAAAGTTGAACCAAAACATGTCGTAACTATTGCAGGACATACTTGAGAAATGTTTTATGTTAATTTCAGGCGATTACTCTTTTTTTTTGACGGTCATGTTGGCGATGGCAATAGCGATTCAAAAAGGGCAGTCGACACAAATCCCGAGATGTTCAGACATATAACAATAGGTGCTTGGAGGTCAATCGTCAACTTCTTTTACAACTTAGAAGATTATTAAGTGCTTGACATCGATTTTATATAGTGATTCCAAAGCTGAAGAGGGAACCACTGAAGCTTAAGGTAAGCTCCTTGTTTGTTCATATATACCCCGAAATTTGAACAATAAAAAAGTATGTTGGTTCTCGGTTTGTAACTAAGTAAGAATCAGCTATTTGTGTTTGGTATTTTAAAACACTGTCGTTTTTATTTGGATGATTTCGAATACAGTAGACATTTATTCAGCCCTCAGAATTTGTTCACCTTAGTAC
This sequence comes from Schistocerca americana, assembly GCF_021461395.2. NCBI lineage: Eukaryota > Metazoa > Arthropoda > Insecta > Orthoptera > Acrididae > Schistocerca > Schistocerca americana. The sequence goes on from NC_060123.1 coordinate 255,657,236, forward strand.
CTGTATATACTTGAGAGTTTTTAATACCAAATGGGACGTCATCGACTTGAAGTCAGATTTTAAAGAGGAAAACAGAACACTGGTGAAATAACAACCTTACAATCAATTTTGCGTGAAAATTTGAGCAATAATTTTGACTGTGCTCAGCTTCGACCATCTGTGATGTACATTTTACGCGCTAGCACGTTGCAGTTCCCCACCCCACTATATCCTCCTAGTGGTAAAGCATGAAGCACGAACACAGCTAATTGGTTAAACAATTATTTTAATAACAGGTTAATAATTTTCAATTTACAAACCTGTAGCGTTGAAGAATGGTGTAGCTCTTGAATCTGTACTTCACCTTAATATTACCAGCTTTACAATTCTAAAGAAGTGTTCCCTTAACGGTACCTCTAACAATTTTTAAAAGGATGGTGATCTGGAGTGACGTCCACCCAGCCACTCGAGACATTGGCAGCAAAAATCATTCAGTATTGCACATAGCTTAACTGCATATGAGTCGGTACTCTTTGAATGATAACGCGCAATGGTTTCCACTGAATTGTGAATTTACACATATACTAAAATTGTAACTTGAAGATTTCTGTATGTAGGAGATATTTAAGAAAACTGAATATGAGGGTGCTTTTTATAACAGCTGTCGATGTGAAACAATTTATTGCACCACGCAATAACTAGCGCACGGAATTGGAAGCGATTTTCAGTTGTATTTTTGCAGGTCTAACTTAAAATGTGATACAGCTTTCATTTTGACACACCAGGTAGAATCAAAGTTATAGCAGTTTTACCATAAAAGCATTTGCTGTTACACACCATAGGAAATTGTTGCTTGCTCCAAACAATCAAATGTGCTGGCAGGACGGCCAAGCTTTGTAAGCCGCCGCCCGCGCGGGTGTCTTTTATGCGCGGACGAAGTCACGGGTAAAAGCTAGTGGCAGCATAAATATGTACAAGTAAAAGAAGTCTCAGGAACCAGTTACAGACTAATAAAGCACGTGAACAGTCTCAAAACTGTATTTCGCAGGAAGTGGCGAAAAAAATATGTACGTGTACAAGAGAGCAATGAGAGTGCGTGGCACTGGCTTTTTTTAATGTCCGTTGAATGAAACAACGCACACAACTGTCGCCATTTAGTAAATTTTTAGCAAATAGTGTTTATTAATGTCTTTTTTTAATCATTCTAATTTCTCCGACAGCAGAAACAAGTCCGGGCTTATCTCAGATAGCCCCCTGCCCCTCAGGAAATGGACAGCCTAGGATGCGGTCAATTCGTAGACAAATCCAGAGAAAGCCAGACTTGTGACAACTCCAAACCTGTAGGCAATCTTCTTCCACCTGGTTTTACCGTCATTCCAGAAACGGCAGACTCTTTAGTTCCATTTCTTCATTCATTGGCAAGGTTTTATGATCTGAAAACTATTACGAAATGAAAACTAATCTACTGTAGTTTTGTATGACTTTAGAAAACATGTCTTCTCGCACATTCGTCATTATTCCTTTTCTATAAAATGACCTGTCTGCTAAAAACCTATAAAACAAACTCAGCTCATCTCGTGCCCCTAGTATGTACGTCATTTCTCTTAAAAGTAGAAATATAGGCGACAGCAAGTGTCGATCTGCAGGTACCGTTGGCATGTTGTGTAGCTTTATTTAGTATTACTGACGCACAGACTGCACGAGTGTGTCTCTTTTTTATAGGAGGACGACCATACGTGATTTCTAAAATGAAAATACGCTTATACATATTCTGTCTATCGAAAACTCACATAGGCATAGTAGCTAGGGTGTCGTCGAAAAATACTTCACACACAGTAAACAGGACTGTTTCGTAACGTTACCTAGTTGTTCTGTTGTAGTACGGTGGGTTACCTTTCGCACCACAACAGAACTCTTATTGAATACGTACACCCACGTAACAGATTAATTAAAAAACTGGGCTCACTTGTATTGTGACTATAACGTCCCATCGCTTAATATGTTAACGTCGCGTACCGTAACGTTACTGTAGCACACGCTATTAAATTTATATAGATCGATAATGTTGACCTTTAAAAAACATTTGCACACGCGACCATCACTTTCTAAACTGTTTACTGTTATTTTACAGATACTTTTTGTTACAGTAATTAAAAAATCATCTTAACGGCCCTGAAAGAGAAGTTGCTGCATTAGAAAATTGTAGCGAAATACAGGAAGATCTGCAGCGGATAGGCACTTGGTGCAGGGAGTGGCAACTGACCCTTAACATAGACAAATGTAATGTATTGCGAATACATAGAAAGAAGGATCCTTTATTGTATGATTATATGATAGCGGAACAAACACTGGTAGCAGTTACTTCTGTAAAATATCTGGGAGTATGCGTACGGAACGATTTGAAGTGGAATGATCATATAAAACTAATTGTTGGTAAGGCGGGTACCAGGTTGAGATTCATTGGGAGAGTGCTTAGAAAATGTAGTCCATCAACAAAGGAGGTGGCTTACAAAACACTCGTTCGACCTATACTTGAGTATTGCTCATCAGTGTGGGATCCGTACCAGGTCGGGTTGACGGAGGAGATAGAGAAGATCCAAAGAAGAGCGGCGCGTTTCGTCACTGGGTTATTTGGTAACCGTGATAGCGTTACGGAGATGTTTAATAAACTCAAGTGGCAGACTCTGCAAGAGAGGCGCTCTGCATCGCGGTGTAGCTTGCTCGCCAGGTTTCGAGAGGGTGCGTTTCTGGATGAGGTATCGAATATATTGCTTCCCCCTACTTATACTTCCCGAGGAGATCACGAATGTAAAATTAGAGAGATTAGAGCGCGCACGGAGGCTTTCAGACAGTCGTTCTTCCCGCGAACCATACGCGACTGGAACAGGAAAGGGAGGTAATGACAGTGGCACGTAAAGTGCCCTCCGCCACACACCGTTGGGTGGCTTGCGGAGTATCAATGTAGATGTAGATGTAGATTCTCTTCTTTTTAGTCTTCCAGAAAGTGACAGACCGTTTCGTATACTCCTTCGCTATGATCTAGAGCTATTACTGATTATTTTAAATCTTCGGAACAGTCTTCATAATCACTTACTCCATCATTTCAGAGTCCATTATCTTTATCACCACTGGAGGTTGTAAAGAAGCATTGAACGTCAGTCCATTATTTGCATCTTCATTTGGAAAGTTGTCTATGGTACCTGCAACGAAACTGAAATATAAATATAAGAGCGCAAAGAAAAGTCAATGCACTTCCCTTTGCATGTAAAATAGCTGGAAAATAATGATTTTAGTCAGTCATGTCTTTACTAGCTCTCACTATTTTACATTCACCATCTCAATTTGACCGTCTTTCCATTCATATCCCGGAACTGCCACACTGAAGCTCGTTGGTAGCCGGTAAGTCGAACTTACGTAGGTACTTCGCGCTTAGGCTTAAAATGGCTGCAGTGTGGCAGAGCAAGTGACGAACATCCAGTATGCACGTGTATAATCATGTCTTAACTGTATACTTTCACTATATGGCCCACATTCTCAAGCTAGGTCGTGCGTATAGGCTGACATTTTACCAGCGTGCTTCCCTTATTACATATAAAACATGAAGCCAAGTGGATGATGTTTGGTTGAGAGCGCTAATTACGAACACTTTAATGATGTCCGTGAGTTTGTATTGATGAGTAGATAACAGCTTAGAGCTCACTGTCAACTCATTTCTTCTTCTTCCTGCAGAATTTTCATGGGCAGAGATGCAACAGATCTCGATAGGAGGGAGGCTGTAGTAGTCTAAACTCTTGGAAGGCGACTGTCGGTTTCGCCCCACTTTCGTATAGTGCTAGTGAGCAGACTCTCGCTTCTGCTTACACGGCACGTATCATTCGCAAAAGCTCCAAAGGTGAAAAACTCTCATATATAGCTTAGCATCTGTGCAGTCAACTGGCACTAGCTTCTGTAGAAAATGGACTATATTATTTATGTATTTACGCGTTACGCAGTCCGATTAAATAGTAGTGTTCCATTTCATTTTGTAATTTATTTCCCTTCTACACAGATCGACCTAACCACAATGAGCAGCAGACACAGATACTGGATGCCACTACACTTCTGGAAGAGCAGAGTGTAAAGCAAGAGATGATAAGGAGAGAGCGATACATGCTGTTATATCTAAAACATGTAAACTGTCTGAATTTTTTAATGTTCAGAATGATTTTGCCGAATATACAGAAAAGGAAGTACAAAATACAAAAGCTGTAGTTGATTGTAAGAATGAATGTTATACTACAGAAGATTCATCAGAATATGCAACTTTTTCCGATGTGGTTACGTTTTCCACAAGTCATACAGCACTTGAACAGACGGTAAGTCTTCCCGTTCAGCCATAGCGTCTCCAAGCCAAACTGAATTGAAACGCATAGGAAGTCCTATCGGACCAGAGACCTCGTCTTCAAGACAAAGAGAAGTCGAAAAAATGTTACACGCTTCTGACGTTACTGCATCTTGTACAAGTGGAACACAAAGTGCAAGTAAAATGTAATTTAACAATATTGGTGAGTGGCCACACAACTTCGACAGGGATTGTTGGATTAAGAAGGGAAGTAGCGAGGTTCAGCATATGAATAGTAGATTTTTTTGTCTTCAGTGAAAATATATGACGAGGAAAATAAGCCAAGATTCTGTAGAAAGTCGTTTTTCACATATAAACATAAACCAAAGAATAAAACTTGCATGAGAGATTGATTGTGCTACTCAGAAAGCAAAGGGCGACTGTTCTGTTTTGTTTGCTAAGTGACATATTCTGACTGCTCGCCACGTTTTACGAAAGACGGATTAGATGACTGGAAGAATGCAAATATTTTGCTGAAGAGACACGAAGAAAGCAGTTAGCATGGAAAATCAATAATTTCCTTGTTACTTCTAAAAAACAAGGATGCACGTGTCAATTCTCAACTAGTAAGCCAAATTGAGAGCGAACACAAATATTGGCGAACACTCTTAGGACGAATTGTTGCAGTTATAAGTTTTTTAGCTGAACGAGGGCTAGCATTTCGAGGTAGAGATGAAATTGTTGGTTCATACCAAAATGGAAATTATTTAGGGTTATTAGAATTACTAGCCAAATTTGATGTGTTTCTGGCCCAACATATATGTATTTGTGCAAATAAAGGAAAGGGACATACGTAATATCTGTCAAAAACAACGTGCGAGGAATCTATCCATCTAATTGCTTCAGCCATACTGGATCATATTATTGGCGAAATTCAGAGATTCAAATACTATTCAGTTTCATTGGATTCTACTCCTGATATATCTTACGTAGATCAACTGACTGATAGTGCGGTATGACCTATTCCGGACCAGTGGAGAGAGATTTGAGGTTTTTGGATATGGAATGTCATACTGATGAACAGCTCTCCCAAATCTTACTATTTTTTTAACAGAGATTGTCGTGGGCAAAGCTATGACAATGCTAGTAACATGAATGGCTGGTATACCGGATTAGAAGCACGAATTAAGATATAAGTAAGTATTCGGAATATATTCCCTATTTTTCACATACGCTAAGTTTGGTCGCCAAGTGTGCTGCAGAATGTACAGAAGCATCCATTTTATTTGAGTTCCCTTAAAGCCAGTATACGTTTTTTCCAGCTTCTACCTATGGATGGGGCCATCTTTTGAAAGCACTGAAAAATGACAGTACTAAAATTTCGATTCTGAAAAGATTATCGGACTCTGGCTGGCCGGCCAGAGCTGATGCTACAAAGGCGCTTGTATTTCGTTTTCATACGATCAAACAGGTTTTGAATGACATATCTACTAATACGCATAAAAAGGTAGCGTGCCGCAATGATGCTTACGTACTGGTTTTAAAAATGAGTAAGTTGGAAACGGATATATGTGTGTCGCATGGAACAGAATCCTAGAACGCTTTCACGTGACTGGCGTTTCGCGGCAGTCGTCTGAACAAGATCTGACCACCGGATATGCACTTTATAAATCGTTGTATGAACACTCCAAGCATTGAGGTTCACATATCCAGAAATTGAGGCAAAAGCTAAATCCCTGACTAGCTGTGAAAAATACCAACAATAAACTTCAAGACAACACAAGCGAAATACAAAGTACGACCAATTTAGTCAGTCAACTACACTCGATGAAGTTGTAGAAAATCAAACACGTGGACAAAATTTTGAATTTCAGGTGTTAATTGTCATAACTGATACTATACTGGCAGCATTAGCTAAATGCATGGAAAAATACCATCACCTGACTAATGTTTTTGGAATGTTACGGGATTTTATATCTCTTACAGTAGAAGAGATCATGAAGAGAACTCCTAATATCGTGAATGCTTACCCAGATGATTTAGAAGAGTCGCTAGGCGACGAACTGGTAGAGTTCACTGAGCTGCTGAAACCGGATATCGCTGCTGCCATTGACGTAAAAAAAGAACTAAGCTTTGGAACTACAAATTTACAAATTTTTAATCGAAAAATTGATAGGATCTGAGAAATATAGGATCCGTAGAAATAGCCTTACGCATTTACTTATCTTTAATGATCACCAACTGCAGTGAAGAACTTTCTTTCTCAACGTTAAAGCGCATTAAAGTGAATTAAGAAATACGGTGGGACAGGAACGTTTAAATGACCTCGGTATAATGAACATTGCATACGATTTGCTCAGAGACATTGATCTAACTTGTATTATTTCTATATTTGTCGAAATTAAGTCGAGAAGAGTTTATTAGTAACAATCTTTTTGTATTTTATGTCGTAAGCCATACGACCTAAATCCTAAGCCATACGACCTAAACAAACCGAGGGTCCCTTGTCAGAATTTGCTACGGGTCTCGCGCTTGATTAATCCGGCACACTTCCGCACACGTGTGTGTGTGTGTGTGTGTGTGTGTGTGTGTGTGTATGTGTGTGTGTGTGTGTGTATTTTCCACATCTCCTCCTGTGCCACTACTCTGGTTACAGCCTACATATCACTTACAGTCTGGAAAGAATCGCAGTGACGGCAAGAAGCATCTACCTATCAAAGGGTTGCGGGTCGAAAAGTAGTATTGCCCACAAAGCGCGAATAACCATACTTCATTCATCCAGTGTTTTGGATTCAGATCACTTAGTGACATGCAACAAACGTTACACACATTCTCAACAATTCATGAAACTTTTTCTCGCTGACAACCCCTACAAAAAGATGAAAAGAAAAAAGTTTTTCGCCTACTACATTTTTGGTATTCAAACAGAGAAACAGCCACATGAAGCATGGCGTTTAATTTATTACTTCTTTACAACTAACTGTATCAGCGACACGTTTTGCGGTCACTATCCACATCTAACATGTACAAGCAAAATTATATCATTTTAGGACACACAGTTCAGGAGATAAACACTGTCATAAACACTGAGATGCATGAGAAACTGCCACACGTAGATGACAAATTTATTACTTCTCTGTTACTAACGCTATTCGCAATACATTTCGAAGAAAGTACCTACATATGCTGTTGAATGTACGTACATAAATACATCACTCTACGACCCGTAGCTCAGGAGATACGACGTCAAATGTTGAGAAGTGTGAAAATTGTCGTATCATGCATGACGTTTCAATGCATTAGTTGCTTAATACTAACACTACTCGAAATACATTTCGCAAACAGTATCCACATATGCCACTGAATACACCTAGAAGAATACATCATTGTACGACACATGGATCAGGACATAAATACTGAGATATGTGAAAAGCTACCGCATCATGCCGACGGCTTAATTTATCACTCCTTTACTATTAATTGCACCTGCAAAATCATATCACTGTGTGAAGTCAGAAACATTAAGTTACGAGTAGATGAAACTGTTTGGCAAAATTCGGTAAGGATACAGACGAAATATGTGCACAAATACGTGTAAAATATGTTAAATATACGCAAAATGTATTTTGACATATACGTACATGGGCAAAGTCACGGATAAAAAGCTCATCCTAATTTGTTTCTGAAAGCTCTAGTTTTGTCTGACAGTTGCAGAATGATAGTATAATTACCTCGAAAGGTTAAATTCAGTTAAATAAGTTTTTCAAAGATGTTACAAATATACGCCAACTTCTAAGCAAAGTCACTGTCTACGAACCTCGCGGACATCAGACGCTTGTCTTGAAGAAGGTGCGAGTACAGTTCATTCCTGAGTTCATACACCCTTTCCCAGACTTACCACGTGATAGCCAGTGAGAGTTACTTAGATAACTTAGGGGAATATGCTGAGCCTCTGTATCAACGCACTTTCCGTGAAAACATCTCAATTTCTGTGTGCAACTTTAATTAGGTTTATCTCCTCCATCACTGATATGAAACTTCCTGGCAGATTAAAACTGTGTGCCCGACCGAGACTCGAACTCGGGACCTTTGCCTTTCGCGGGCAAGTGCTCTACCATCTGAGCTACCGCAGCACGACTCACGCCCGGTCCTCACAGCTTTACTTCTGCCAGTATCTCGTCTCCTACCTACCTAGGTTCGCAGGAGAGCTTCTGTAAAGTTTGGAAGGTAGGAGACGAGAGTGAAAATCTCATCGTCCATTATTAACTGAAAAACCTCATGAAGGACAGAAATCAAGTGTTCTGATGCCAGTACTTCTTGGTGAATAAAACAGTGTGTGTAATTGGGTTTCCTAGAATTTTACTATCGCCATTTCTGTATTTTTAAATATATCTTTTGATGACGATTTTGTAGTAAGTCAAAACCGGTAATGATACCACTTATGTGACATGAGCATTAAACATATATAATCAAAAACTAAAAATATACAACTCGGCCATTGCGTTTCTCTAAGGCTGCGATCATAGTGGCATTTGGCAGAAGACAGCCCATCTTTTCAAATTAGTACAATAGTATGTGGGCGGTGAAAAAACAACCGATCTAAAAGTCCGAACGTACAGACATCGGACAATGGTCCATGAATTCCGATTAGTTCGCTTTCCTCGATGGTAACCCTCACGAAAACACGGATTGTAATAAATTTTTAAGCAAAGCACAAGAAAAAATAAAGGTTATGACATCCTGAGGATGAGTTACAACAATAACAGAGATGTGTCTCGAAAAGTACCGTCTGAAATCGCCACTTTAGTGGAAATTATGTTTCTAAGAGCTTAAATATGTGATGACAACTTATCGAACGTTGTCGTACGTTATGTTATGAATGTTCTGTGGCTATCTATCCATTCACCCTTACGCCTATATTCAGTGCAGCGTGTCGTCTGCAACACTAGCAAAGTCTCTATCCGAGAGTTCAAGTATGAAAAAATTATGTATGTCAATTTTATTGCTTAAAATTGCTGTAGTTGATCTCTTTTGGGTTGCAGTAGGTTGCAGTAGGTGAACATTACTACGAACTATTGTTACTACCTGCTGGTGTTTTTATGGCAGTAGGGTTGTGGTTCTGTTATGTGAGGTGGTCTGCTGATGTGTATGTTCTTTCTATTTTTCAGTGCTTTAAGTATCAGAAAAAAGGCGTTCAGGGACGTATTATAGCAGGAATCTTTAGTTCAGCAAATTCCATAACCTTCTCGAAAATGTTATATGAGACCTACTTTGGAATTAGGTTATGTTTTCTCTAATTTAAAACCCTTTTCCAACTTTTTTAGTGTTGTTTTGATTAGTGTACAAGCGGATTTTGACAACTACTTTTCAAACTCGGTAAGCATAAGTTCTTTCAAGAAAATTTTCTTCATTATATCTTTTTACTGTATTTTCTAAGAGCATGTTGTAAACGGTGCATGACATTATAAAGTTAATATTACGTGCTTTTTTAATATTTTATGTTTTTTTAAGACTCAAAGATAAAATGCCAACTGGAAAATGTTTTGATGTTTTGTGTGGTTTTCAGTGTCATTGAAGAACGCATTTCAAAGTTTTACCATCACAGATTTGCATTATGAATTTAACCTTTAACTCACGAGGTGACTATTCTATAACATATAGTATGAGGTGGAGTCTCTAGGACTCCTATGTTTAAACTGAGATCTAAGGCACAAATCATTTTAAATTTATGTAATATAACGTTTATTTTTACAATTATTTATCTGTTGTTTAAATGCTCCTTGTTTATTTTATCGCATTAAATAAAGCTTGCAGTATTTTACTAATAGTACACAAAAATGGACTGTTAGAGAACTGAACGTTACATTCAGAAAACGTATACTGTACTTGCTACAAGTAAATTTCCATGTAAAACTAAATTCCAGGGTTTAAATTTGCACATAAAAATTCCACTCGGTAGGTACTAAAAGGAAGTATGGAATATTGACAGTCAGTGCTGGGCTCTACATTTTTCTTATCACCACTCAGAACGCATTTAACCAACACTTGGTATTTTATTGAATGAACAGACAGATCCCCATCACAACCGACCTGAAATTCCCCCTCTGAATGATGCCCTTGTTTGACAATAGAACCGTGATCACTGGCAATTGTGAAATCGTAGTCTTTTTCATCTATGTCTTTATCTATATCATTGACACCTTCCTCCCTCCACCGACTAAATATTTCATCAAACTCAGGAAAGTTAAAACTGACTCGTTCCAGAGAATACATTGTGTACCATATGGTACCTCACTGAAGAGAATACTGAAGAGAATAGGTATGTAGTTCACGAGCTGCAGTCTAGGAGACTCTAACACCTGTTAATAACGCGTGTCAAGAAACAAAGAATGCGATAAAGCAATCAACAAAAAAGCATTGCATGACTGACAAAACTATTTCGCCACAACTGATCTTTGACAGCAAGTTAGGGGATTTTCGCGAGGTCTGAGAGACCGCACCTCGTGAGCTAAGGGTTAAATTTTGTGGTATGATATTTTCGGTTAGGATGCAGTCTCATAAGTTGTGACGCATTTTGTACAGAAATGAAAACTTTGTACTCATTCACTGTCTAAAAGTATTTACATTTCTTCTCAATTTACAGAGAGGATTACAAAGTAAATGTAGATGTTGAAAATTTTTCTGACAACAACAAAGCCTCAAACGAATCTTGAGCTCTTAAGACAGAAAATGAAGTGCAACCGCAATGTTCAGTTGCAGCAATGTCGCTACAGTTCGACATTCTGTCGCTAGATGGCTGTCGCTACACGTTCCACGTAAAGCTCTGGTTTCACGGCTACTGCTTAAGGTGAGGTTCACATCTAGCTGCGCAAAAGGATAGAATCATTCAAATAGTTCCCTCCAACGTTAGTGTATCACGACCTTGAAATCCACATGGAACGAAGAAGTTAAAAAAGTTTAGGTCGAAATATTTTTATCTGTTTCTCGCAGAAATGAATGACGAAAAATAACAGGTTGTCAGAAAGACGAAATTTTCAATCTGTCAATCTCTCATATGGCGCAGTAATGAACTGCTAATGAACTGAACTGACAGTCACTAAGAGGCGTACCAGAGTCTTCTTATGCTTGTTAAGATTTGTTGTTCATGAGACGGAGCGATTGTTATATACACTCCTGGAAATTGAAATAAGAACACCATGAATTCATTGTCCCAGAAAGGAGAAACTTTATTGACACATTCCTGGGGTCAGATACATCACATGATCACACTGACAGAACCACAGGCACATAGACACAGGCAACAGAGCATGCACAATGTCGGCACTAGTACAGTGTATATCCACCTTTCGCAGCAATGCAGGCTGCTATTCTCCCATGGAGACGATCGTAGAGATGCTGGATGTAGTCCTGTGGAACGGCTTGCCATGCCATTTCCACCTGGCGCCTCAGTTGGACCAGCGTTCGTGCTGGACGTGCAGACCGCGTGAGACGACGCTTCACCCAGTCCCAAACATGCTCAATGGGGGACAGATCCGGAGATCTTGCTGGCCAGGGTAGTTGACTTACACCTTCTAGAGCACGTTGGGTGGCACGGGATACATGCGGACGTGCATTGTCCTGTTGGAACAGCAAGTTCCCTTGCCGGTCTAGGAATGGTAGAACGATGGGTTCGATGACGGTTTGGATGTACCGTGCACTATTCAGTGTCCCCTCGACGATCACGAGTGGTGTACGGCCAGTGTAGGAGATCGCTCCCGACACCATGATGCCGGGTGTTGGCCCTGTGTGCCTCGGTCGTATGCAGTCCTGATTGTGGCGCTCACCTGCACGGCGCCAAACACGCATACGACCATCATTGGCACCAAGGCAGAAGCGACTCTCATCGCTGAAGACGACACGTCTCCATTCGTCCCTCCATTCACGCCTGTCGCGACACCACTGGAGGCGGGCTGCACGATGTTGGGGGGTGAGCGGAAGACGGCCTAACGGTGTGCGGGACCGTAGCCCAGCTTCATGGAGACGGTTGCGAATGGTCCTCGCCGATACCCCAGGAGCAACAGTGTCCCTAATTTGCTGGGAAGTGGCGGTGCGGTCCCCTACGGCACTGCGTAGGATCCTACGGTCTTGGCGTGCATCCGTGCGTCGCTGCGGTCCGGTCCCAGGTCGACGGGCACGTGCACCTTCCGCCGACCACTGGCGACAACATCGATGTACTGTGGAGACCTCACGCCCCACGTGTTGAGCAATTCGGCGGTACGTCCACCCGGCCTCCCGCATGCCCACTATACGCCCTCGCTCAAAGTCCGTCAACTGCACATACGGTTCCCGTCCACGCTGTCGCGGCATGCTACCAGTGTTAAAGACTGCGATGGAGCTCCGTAGCCACGGCAAACGCTGACACTGACGGCGGCGGTGCACAAATGCTGCGCAGCTAGCGCCATTCGACGGCCAACACCGCGGTTCCTGGTGTGTCCGCTGTGCCGTGCGTGTGATCATTGCTTGTACAGCCCTCTCGCAGTGTCCGGAGCAAGTATGGTGGGTCTGACACACCGGTGTCAATGTGTTCTTTTTTCCATTTCCAGGAGTGTATATCGTTTGCCTTCTATAACACAATTTATTTGCATTTAGCAGGTCTCTTGTAAGTGTCTGTGTTGATGTCAAAGAGGGACGTAGCGCAGTAATTAAAATAGACCTCGCATTCGGAAATACGGCGTTTCAAATCCCCCGTCTGTCCATTCAGATTTAGATAATCTCTAGTCTCCCTAAATCGATTGTGAAAATTTCCAGGATTGGTTTCTTTTTTTTTTTAAAAAAAAACATCTATTTTCTTCGTCATCCTTCCACCGATCAGAGATGGTTCTGTGCTTTAATGAGCTCATCGACGACAGTAAGTTTAACATTAAGTTCCTTTGGAGCTGTGAGATGTGCAGGGGAAGTATAATATTATGTGAATGTTGTGGCGATTTATTGCGAAATTCGGACTACGCTATGACACCTTGACGGTCTTCAATAAAGTATAATTTCAGTCGAACTAATGTATCCATGAAACATATGACTTTTAACGCACTGCACGCCACGAACTAGTTATTACAGACTGCCCAACGCGAAATATAACGTCGAAAATAAAAAGATTCACTGTAAAGAACTCGGACATTTGCAAAATTATTACAGAGCATCACATTTGACAATATTGTTATTCGTACATCGGATATTATCACTATAAAACACACGCCAGTTGAAACATAAATAGACAATTTTCGACAACATATTATGGATTATAATTAATCTCTAAGAATTTGTAGAAATGTACAGAAATTTCATCGACAAAGGAATTCGCTTCGTTGACGCTGTCGAACAATCATCCAAAGTCGGGATGGCTGCAGGAACCTTCTCAACTGTGTGCCATTGTCTCAGAAAGAAAGTGTTGCAAATTGGCTGAATTGTTGGTTGGAATACCCTAGTGTTTGGGTCCAACCGTTTAATGGGAAAGAGTGTTGTTATTCTGCACACAAAGTAGGCTACTCTTTAAAGACATGCGTTTGCGATAAATATGTCTTAAGTGTACCGGTGATTGTGTGTGCACTAAGGTGTCATGTTTATATTATATGATTGTGAGAGGAGAGCGAGGGTGAAACATGTTGTGGGCACACAGTCTACTTCTTTCGAACAGCACCAAAGACGCCTCTGCGCTCAAATCCACGTCCGATGGATGATAGCACATCAACAGCGGCGTATACCCTCACACCATGAGACACCGCACATAGGTTTGAATTTAATACAGGTCATTGCCTCAACGTCTAGTGAACAAGAAATTTACACCATCATCTCCACTTCGGGACCCATAATAATGGCGAACTTCCTCCCACCACCAGGATTCGAACGGGAAACTTCCGAGCTGAGCGTCAGCGCAGAGGCGTGCTTTAGCGCCCTGACCTACGGTGGTCGGTAGTTGCCTCAAAATATTGCATTTTTTGCATCATCAATGTATTCCAATTTTTTCAAGGAAGACTGTGTCTGTCAATAAGTAACGGAATACAGTTTTGTTTCTGGCACAAAGTGATTCCGGACTCTTAAACAAACAATTTTCGAAAAGACTTATCATGTTATCAACAGCATACACCAGTCTTCTGTAATAAGCCGATTAAAAAGTCCTAAAAAGGTTAGTATCGCGGACCTCTGTCCGGAAAGTGTTATAAATGTTCGCATACTAAGTCCTTCCCTCAAACACAATTGTTCTGTATATTTACACTTAAAATCTGTTTTAAAAATTGAATACTGTATGAGATTTTGTTTCTGTAGATGTGATGTGCTTCAGGTTTTTTTGACAGTTAATATAATATCCATTTCAGCGTAATTATTGCCGTAAATGGAAAGTTAATATATTTACACTGAAAATTTATTTTACAGATTACATAACGGGATTCTGTTTTTGAAGATGTGATGCCTCTCAGGTAATTGTCGGTGGTTAACTTATACTAGTGTTCAAAAATGGTTCAAATGGCTCTGAGCACTATGGGACTTAACATCTGAGGTCATCAGTCCCCTAGAACTTAGAACTGCTTAAACCTAACTAACCTAAGGACATCACACACATCCATGCCCGAGGCAGGATTCGAACCCGCGACCGTAGCGGTCGCGCGGTTGCAGACTGAAGCGCCTAGAACGACGCGGCCACACTGGCCGGATATACTAGTGTCAGCGTCATGCAATTCACTGTAAAATTTACTGCTCTGGTCAGTAATTTAATGTGTTATCCAACAGAAAAGAGCTGAAAATTCCATTACCATCGTGAAAATCTTTATAGCTTACCTTACTGTCAGTCGCGAGTGTATATTATTAACTGAGTAATGAAGCGCATTGAGAAATAGCCTGTGAGAAGGATTGAATGATTCTTTCATTAAACTACATGAACCTATCCACGGCGACTGTGGTATTTAATGCTGACTGCCTCGTAAGCAGAAACTGAAACTAGGTGAAAGACAAAATAAGGAGAGGAGAGTAGACTTTAACTTTCCGTCGTTGAAGAGATCATTACAGACGAGGCACAAGATAGGACTGAAGAACGATGGAACAGGAAATCGACCGGGTCCTTTTTAACGCAACAACTTTCTATAGTCGCCTAAGTGATACAGGGAAATTTTGAATATACTGTAGAAACAATTCGTTGAAAATTACTTAAATCAGTAGAAATGACTTTAAAAATGAAAGCTGTTTGCTGTATTCAGCAAACAAACTATTTCCTTTTGTTTGTGTTACGAAAGTAGATCAGGTATTCAAAACTGTTTTGCCGATGCCCGCCCAAGAATGTTCCAGTGTTGATTTCCATTTGTTGGAAATCTATCTAGTAACGCTAATGAGCAGACATTATCTCCATGAACATAAGACGAGCTTCTCTCATGTTACTTTACGGACAAAAAAAACACTTTAGTATGCTGAATAATACTAGTAAGCGGCTTTGAAAGCAGTCTCAGATAGGGTTGCCATGCGTCCCAATACATCGAGACCGTCAGCAGTAACGAGCCTTCTTGTCCCGACGTGACATACTTTTGCCCCGATTTTGCAAAATACTGTTACGAGATTGATTCAGGTACTGAAGTAACGCCATCCGTTAGCGCAACATGTAATCGCAGTCTCAGTTTTATTTATGACAACAAGTTTATGTTGACAAGGTCATCTCACAGATGGCGTTGCATGCTTGAGTATCCTGTACAGACACAGCGCCATTATTCGAGAACATACCAGACTTCTCCGGTAGTATGGGGCTAGAACTATTTACGCTCTACGAGGTAGAATCGGTCACTTCCCATCTGTAGCGATCTGTTAAGGCGTTTCTTTCTAAACTTAATATGAACAACGAGTGCACGGTAGTAATGTTTGAAGTGTGTACTGCAGGTACATAGGACGTGAAATGTATAGTGACGTGTTACTGTCGACTGTTTATCATCCAGTAAACTTATTCTAGCTTACGAAAATGCCAAACTATGGAAAGCGTCACTCTTCAGATGATTACACAGAAGAATAGTCTTTTGTCAAGAAGGAGCGTACGGATCAGGAAGCGTTGTGTGAGGTTTTTTGCTGTGTTATCTTAGTTACCCACGGAGTAAGCCAGATGTGAGGCATCACACCTGTACGAAGAGTCATACAAATAGATCCGCAGTAGCTTCGATGTCAAAGCCTATTTCTATATTAATTATTAAAGAAGATACCCTATAACAACTGCTCGTTGCTGCTGCAGACTTAACAACAGCTTGTGGGAGTTGCCAGAAGAAGATCTGTAAATGCACGGTGAAACACAGCATTATTTTGTGGCGACGAACACTTGGACAATCTGCTTTACTCTTTGATCTTTATTAGTGTTCTTTGTATTGACTTAGATTTTTTAAGTTGATTGGTGTTCGAGATTAAGGAAATAAGAAGTTATTGCCCGACTAATTCGTTGTATCTCTTTAGCAGATGGAGGTAAGCTGTAATTGGCCAGTTTCCTTAGAGCAGTTAATTTCTACAGACATCTGCCTAATGCGGCGACCATCCAGGCACCTTTGACGTCAGCACTAGCCGGCAAGGACGCAGAGGGCAAACGACCTTTGCAATGGACATTAGAGATGTTGATGGCATTCGATAAGAATGGCGATTGGCAATTGTTGTGGATGCTAGCCAGCAAGCCATTGCCGTAGCTCTGCACCAGCATGTCGAAGGCCCATAGCAGCCCCTGGGTTTCTTCTCCCGTATGCTTGCGTCGTCGCAAGTTAAATGGGGCGCTCACGATAGGGAACCGCTGGCAATTTATGAAGCTATGAGATTTTTACGGCCACAAATGGAAGCCAGGCCATTCACGGTTCTCGCAGACCACAAGCCGATTACTTTCGCCTTCAGTAGGAACAAGGATGACTGCTCACCGCGACAATTTAGACAACTTGAATTCATCGCCAAAGTCACGTCAGACCTTCAGCATATAAAAGGAGCTGAGAATGTCTTGGCGAATTTGGAAACAATCTCAGGCTGTTGAGTACAAGGAGCTAGCTGCTGCGCAAGAGACAGGCCACCAACTCGCCCAATCCCGTTGCGACAGTACATACGGATTACGCCTGCGGAAAATAGAATCTGCTGGAGAACGTTAGCAAGTTTTGTGCAACGTATCACAGGGAAAACCGAGACCTCGTGTACCTAAGAAATTGCCATGGCAATTATTTGACAGCATCCATGGGCTGGCTCATCTGGGAGAAAACGCCAGCGTCAAACTGGAGACTTCCACACGCCCCCACCTTCCTCCCCTCCTCGAGCGGAGCTCCGGGAATGATGTAGGGGTATTTGTATTTCACCCGACGTCCAGCTCTTGTGTGTACTGAAGGCACTGCTTCAACTTCTTCAGCCTCCAGTGCTTGCAGTGATGGTCCTACTTCTTCTTGTGGCGCCGCGGCAGCGTCGTCCGTGCCCAGTAGTGTGGAAGATGACTCTTCGTGCTCATCGTGTACGTCCTCTTTGGTTGGTAACGTATGTCCAGGTTTGACCCTTTCCAGCGATACACTTGAGTCTTCCCATTTTGATCAATATGCATGGCATGTTCATTCCGGGAGAGAAATCTGTAGGGCCCAGAATTGCCTCATGTACTGCAAACGGGGCGCTAGAATATGGCTAGACTTCACCCATCTGCCGTCTCGAGACAGGAGGCGGTAACTACGTTCGTGCACAAAGATCTACGGTCAAGGCGCTGTCAAGTCACCGCTGCAGCCCCCATATTCTGGGCTCTACACTCTCCCGCGATGGACATACCATGTTATAGATCAAAATTGAACGGGTCAAACCTGCACATATGTTACCAACCAAAGAGGTCGTACCTGCTGAACACTAAGTGTCACCTTTCACACTACTGGACACGGACCACAAGATGAAGAAGTACTGTCACTGCCACCACCGGCGGCTGAAGAAGTTCAAGCAGTGCCTTCAGTATACACGAGAGCTGGACGTCGGGTGAAATGTAAATACTCATACATCCCCGGGGCTCTGCTCTACTGGGGGCGGGGGGCTGTGTGGGAGTCACCAGAAGAACCTCTGAGAATGCACAGTGAAACGCGGGATTATTCTGTGGCGACGAGCACTCGAACAGTCTCCTTCAGCCTTCGATCTTTATTAGCATCCTTCATATTGACTTACATTTATTAAGTTGATTGGTGTTCGTGCTTAAGGAAATAAAAAGTAATTGCCTAACTACTTCGTTGCATCTCTTTAGCAGACGGTGATAAGCTGTAGTTTGTTAAAAGCTTACGAAGTTGTGAAGCATCATCAATCATTCTGTTCTCCTGACTGTACCGTAAAACTGAATGCCGCAATATATCCTGACTGCAAAGTCGCCGTAAAGCAGTCTACAGCCAGGATCAAAGCTACAGATATTGTTAAAAAATATTCTCGCACCACACACCGTGCCCAAATCCATGAAACAAATGAAAGAAGTTTCATTTTACGACATGGGCACCGAAGTACCGGAGCACAAAGCTCAAAAGGTGTTTCATTTAGTTGTTTAATACTTTACTGAAACTGATGGAACCCATCAGAAACTACTGTAGTTTGAGTCGCTGAATAAAGAAACATCGGAGACAATTGTAATATTTTTTTTCTAGACACTTTAAGACACCTGCAAATTCGATTAGATAAATTAATCATTTTTTATGGAAACATTACCAATACCAACTTCGGAGGGCTTCATCGACGCGGATAGGGGAATGTTTTTCACGAAATTCCAGAGGAATTAGGAAAAAAAATATGGAAGGATTTGGATGCCCTACTCATATTCTCCACAATACAATATCCATCCACAACACTATATCGAGCGCTGCTGGAGTTTTGAAATAACACTCAAGAAATATTTAATTATTTTTCAATATACACCTAAGGACAGAGAAGCTGAAAGACTTCTGTTCGCTGATGTCAATCATCAGACTCTTCCATCCCACTCAATAACCACATGACTGTCGTTAATTCCAACAGTTTAGACAATTCGTAAGTTTGACGCCGAAGACGGATCACCTACAGTAATTTAGGATTTCGTCAGCAGTACCACTAGTGAAATTTACTTCTTGTTTCTGCAGTCAAACTTCGTTATGTTTAAAAAATGGAGAATGATAAAGTCTCGATAACTGAAATAAGAAATACATTAATCGACACGAAAAGATGCCATAATGAAGGGAAGACTGCCAGTTTTATTGGCACGCAAACCAAGACGAATTTGAACAAATTAAAGAATGAGAAACCTAACCAACAAACAATTAACTAGATTTCGAAATGGCTATGGCTTTCTACAGCATAGCATTTGATTACTTAGAGATACAGGCTATTTCTTTTAAGAAATATCAAGTATTTGAATGGATGACGCTAACTGAAACCCTATATTGGATGATGATTCAAAATAATATTATGTGCCTGACTAAAAATGGTATGAAGGTATCACGTGGCAATTATTTACAGGAATATATGTATCTGAAGAGCTTTTTCTGGAACGAAGCGCGACTCGAAAGAATGAAAGTCTTAACATTCCTTGGAAGAAACGTGGATTTACTTTCATAAGAAACCGAAAATCCTGAACGCAAATTCCACCTGCTAAAATTTTGCGAGTATGTTTTTTCTGTTCCCGCACGCAACGCCACTGTGGAAAGAGTAATTTCGCTGATGTCGGCCCAGTGGACTGATGAAAGAAATCGACTGCTGACAGGGATTGTGGAGTCAATCTTACAGCGCCAGTTTAACTACAAGCTGACTTGCATGAAGTTTTATAAATTCGTAAAAGGGAAGAAAGACTTGCTGAAACAGGTGAAAACTTTCGAAAAATATGGTGTGACAACTACTTTTGCGACAACAAGTCCCATGTAATTGTGTTCTTAATCAAAAGCAATTACACTGCATAAATTTTTTTACTTCATTTCTGCAATCCCATCTCAAAGTTTCCCGACAAAGTCACAGCAAGATATGGAAACCCTAGTCTCAGATTGGTAGCAGATCACTTTCCATATATCATTTTCACTTGTACTCAGGAAATGCAATAACTTAGTTGGTGTCATGGGTAGTAGTTTGCAATTAGAACGAGAAAATCGCCTCTAGACATTAGTTCAATGAGCACAAAAGTGACAACTATCTTGAATAACGGGGCACTACAAAGGCGAGGTATCAATTTCGCTGTCACCAAAAACTGATACCAAGTTTCTTTACACATACCGAACATACATAGTAAGATGATTGATCGATCGAAGCAAATGAAACTGTTTCGGCTACAAGCGTGAAAAATGGTGCAAAAAGTCAACTGTCCCTTACAGGTTTAAGATATTGCTATCCAGAATGATCATCGTGTCCTAAGAACGACGTTTTATGTCCTGAAAGAATAATTTTAGAATAAACCTATTGGGAACGGCGATTCGTTTACAAAATCAGAAATGCTAAGACAAGTTGATCTAACTATTCAGCTATATCTATCCCCAAAACTCAAAATATTATAAGTATATTTCGCAATATTGTTCTTTTTCTTAATTCAGGAAGCAAAGGTAATGACTAATATACGAGATGAAAGACAGAGGATAATGAGTGGATAAATACTACGTTGTAAAAATAAAAAATGCTCTTGGACTAATTTAGAGTCCGAAATAAAAGTGAAATGTGTTTGTATAGAATAATGTGTTTCCGTTTAAGTGAGGGAGTGGACACGTGAAGCATTCCTGGAAATATAGTACGGTATTGTTGAAGTGTAAGGAAAATAGTTTTTGGAGCGAAAAAGCAAATAATGTACTAAATTCACTGAATTACGTCACAACTGTGTAAATAAGCTTGGTAGATAGGACAATTATACTTCCTAAGCGACTGCACGTTCTTGCAGTACTGTGTATGAGGTATTCAGTGTACTAGATAAGCAAAATTAGGAAGTAAAACTTTCAATTATCAATTTATTTTCCGAAAAGCACTATTGCTTTACGTCTAATTTGGTGTTTGTCTCTATTGTCCTACATCATACTTTTTGGGATGACTCATTCAGTAAAACAAAACACAATGAAATCAATCTCGGATCGTAACACACTGCCCAACAGGTTATCTGCCGTACGTGGGTTGCCATTCTGGTGGAACCAATTTGTTAAAATTTCTAAGTAAGAGATTGCGAATGCATTTGAGGGCTATATATTCGTCATAGTCATAATTAACGTAATGTAATTAGTTGCTGTTGCTATTGTATGCTAATGAAAACGGCGGCAACGAATTCCGAAAGCTAATAGCGGATAAATCTGATGAGGGCCTAAGGAAATAATAGTTGATTCTTAATTTACATACGGTAATAATTTCAAAAGAATGTATAAGTAGCTTTGTTAATAATTTCATTGTTGAATTATCTGAGCAAATGCGGATACCACGCTGTAAACTGCGAAGTTCTATTTACTTAAAGACAGCTGAAGGGCAGTGTAGCTCTTACCTTCATATTGTCAGCATTAAGTTCATTTCTTTGGCTCTTATTACACACACGTCTTCCTTATTATTACATTACTATCCCATTAACAGATGCAATGACGTCTCACAAAACTACTTTCAATCAGACTTTGGTCAGGCTGAAGACAAAACTGACGGCTCTCACTTTCCACCATTGCCGTTTATTTGTTATCCTCATAACTGCTGTGTTGTCTCTCGCTACGCTAAACATGAAACAACATGGAAAAAAAACTGAACCAGAGATATAGCAAAGAGGATAAGAAGGTCTCTGATATATTGCTTATTCAGATTTTATTTCCTCATTAGGAGAACAATATTTATTGAGTAAACGCGCAGAACGGAATTCTTTATCGCCAACATACGCCTACGACAGTCACGTAATTGCGCGTGGCATAAGGTTACGCCGAAAACGCCCAGCAGATTTTCAGTGTAATTACATCACTAGTAAAGTGAGGTGCCACTCAAAAATACCATGAATTCGTACACTCTTTTCATAGGTATCTCAATAATTGGGATTTGATATCTGGAGTGAACTTGGCTGAAGGTTTGTAAGAGGCAAACGCAACGACATAATGATTACTGTGACAGTTCCCATGTCGTTATTTTTTCGTTATAGGTAAGAAATGGATAGCCACCGCTATTTTTAGGTGTCGTATTACACGTTATCGTAAACTAGGCAGTCACAGCATTGCGATATTGCTCATACGCACGCTAAAATGGAATTTCAGCGAAAAACATCAAATTTGAAGTTACGACGTGAAGCTAACTTTTCTTTTTTTTCTCTCTAATATAGTCTTCCTTCCTCATTAGGGAAAGGAAATCATTAATCGCACATACTCATACTTCACATAACGGGCACTAGTACTACAGTGCCCGCTTGTGACCACTGTAAAAGACGGACCGCGATTTGGAGATCTGTATGATCAGGAGATAATAACTCTGCCTGTCAAATATAAATTTTATGTGCAGGTGAAAACCGGGAGAAATGTGTACACACTACATTCAACAGACTGATTGGTAGCACGCTCTCAAATGACATAGTTTATCTATCACTTGTCTCGTAAATATATGGTCATACAGCCAGATAAATTAACGCTACGATTTTATACCTTCATTACATTGCGTCTCACTGTTAATCAACACATAAAGCGGTTCTTATTGGTGCAAAAACTGGAATTAGAGCTTTGTGGTACTTACCTACTAAGATGTACTTTCTCTCCTTTGACGAATCTCAAATTCAACATCGTTACTGTTACCAATAAATAAATCTCTGAAAACATCGTAAATAAGTGTACCATTAAAGTTTATATCTTAGTACAAAACGTAAACGCAAGGGTCATTCCAGAATCTCGTCACTATGTCCGTTAGATGTTGGATAAATGTGTGTTGGATACATGTGCAGTGCGTTGTGCTCAGTCCATAGATATCAAAAAATGGTTCAAATGGCTCTGAGCACTATGGGACTTAAATTCTGAGGTCATCAGTCCCCTAGAACTTAGAACTACTTAAACCTTACTAACTTAAGGACATCACACACATCCATGTGCGAAGCAGGATTCGAACCGGCGACCGTAGCGGTCGCGCGGTTCCAGATTGTAGCGCCTAGAACCGCTCGGCCATAGATATTCTTACTCTATATCAATTCACCTTGAATTTGCTACAAACGAGACAGTAATTTGGTTTTAAAAACACGTACGTTCTCTGATGTTATGAATTAAATGAATAAATGTTTCACAGGTACGAGGACAATAAGTGCGTGCGTCTGTGTATGTATGTGTGTGTGTGTGTGTGTGTGTGTGAGAGAGAGAGAGAGAGAGAGAAGTTATCAGCGCAATTGCTACATGATCTGAGAGGACAGTTGTTGACACCCATGAATAAAATAAGAACACAATTAACAATTGCACTCATTCCCATCAAGTTTCAGTTGCACACTTTCACTCTGATATTTGCAGTGAAGAGAACTATAAATGCGAAATCCATTCAGAAACTCAAGGAAAGTAACAAAATGTAGTGGATGATGAATTTCAGCGCAAGAATAAGTCCATCTGTTCCTGCGCCAACACTACACCTATCTCAACCCATTACTTTGCCACCTGCCCTCCTTGACATATAACACGACACATGTGTAAGTTTTATACGTTTGTCTGTACATATTATTTACTGAAACTTCACGACTAATAGTCGTCCAACATTCTCGTTGTATGTATATTCACGATTAGTAATCGTTTAAGAATAACCTAGACTGCAAATAGTATTATTAATCAAAGCTTTTTTATGCAACAGGAGCTTCTATCTAATTCAAACGAAAGTTTATTTCTTAAACGGAAATTCGGCTCCCGTGCAGTGAGAACCACAAAAGGCCAAGAGCGCCTTTCTGTGCAACAATACAATGCAAATCCATTCAGAACTGTCATAGTGTGCGTGCGGTTCGCATATGTCATACAAGAGATGAAACACGGAAGTAAAATATTTAAAACTATAAAATGTTTAAAACTGCTGGGCAGCGCTGACGAAGAGTGTTTTCTATTAGCGTTTCAGAAACTTTGATACTTGTGATTAATACAACAATGGTTAAAATGAAGAAGTTTTCATTTTGTGTGCGTGAGTTTCACTCTCATAGAACTGCGACAATAATCTGAACACATCCAGAATCTCAATAGAGCTACGCGATCTACTTGGTAATATCTTATAAAATTTACGAAGGTTCTCCTACGTCATTCGAGATCTACAAAATAAAGTTAAGACGGAGCATCTTACGATTTGTCACATACCCGATAAAACCACATTAGTTAATACACTCACATTCACTTATATGTAAGTCACTGCACAGTTTTGTTCTCTGCGAATGGTGAAATACCCTTTTTATATCAAAAGATTACCTTAACGAACTCTTACAGATATACTGCATTACGCTAGCAGATACAAAAATCTCTTCTAAATACCTGTGACAGTTAATCGTGATCAACACTGAGATTAACATTACTACGGGACTATCATTGTAGGTAAGATTGTTTACAGGACCGGTATCAAGTCGCGCAGGGCCCATAGAAATGATTCACTTCGAGGTTCCTACTCAGGAGCATGTACTCATATTTTTAACCGTTATTATTTTACTTTCATGTAATATGTGAACGTAACGACAAGCCAAATTTTATTTTATTGATTTAAGTAGAAGACGATTCTATGAACTTCTGAGTTCTGAACCACAAAATATCGTAATAATCCTTAGTTAGCACATTACGACTATACGCACCAGCTGTCTTTCATTATCTCCATGTAAATATTAAGGATAAGCTTCTATTTACACAAGTAAAGCGTTACGTCTTCAGTAATGCTTTTAACAAACACCACTCTATTAGCACATCAATACGCAGGTTCAGTATTCAGACACTCAACTGTTGGTTTAACCATTATTTATCTTGTTTTCGCGGAAGACCATGCTTAGTAAACGTATAAAAAATGAAGTAGAGAGGAATATGTCGTATCTCCGATATTTCCACCACGTGATTCAGCGTTCTTATAACAAATTTAAAAAATTAGCCAGCCTTCCATCTCATCTTTCAACATCTACATCCATACTCCGCAAGCCATCTTTTGGTACGTGGCGGAGGGTACTTTGTGTACCATTGTTACTTTCCCGTTTCCCTATTCCAGCAGCAAATGATTCGCTGGAAGAGCGTTTGCCAGTAAGCCTCTGTGTGGGCTCGAATCTCTATAATAATTTTATCTTCATGGCCTTTTGTGAGATATACGTAGGAGCAAGCATTGTATTTGCTTACTGTTCAAGGAACGTACGCGCTCGGAACTCTTACCAGTAAACCACCCCATGATGCAAATGCAAAACGCCTCTTGCTGCGCTTACCACTGTTGTTGGATGATCATCTCCAAGACGCTCGCGTGCTGGAGCGAGACCCACTGCTCTTCTTTGTGTCTTCTCTATTCCCTCTCTCCAGCCTATATGTTACGGATCGCATATTGGCGAGCAATATTCATCTGCTGGTCGAACGACAATTTTGTAAGTCACCTCCAAATAGCCAGACTACATTTCCTGGGGAATCATGTAATAAATCTCAGTCCAGCATTTGCCTTTTCTACGATTAGCTTCATGTGGTCCTTCCACTTTAAATCGCTCCGTACCTGTACTCCTAGATATTTGATGGAAGTGACTGCTCCCATTGTTTCTTCTGCAATCATGAAGGTGTAATCATACAATAATGGGTCTTTCTGTAGTGTATACCCAATAAGCTACACCTGTTTGTGTTGAGGGTCAGTTTCCACTCACTGCACCAGGCATCGGCCCTCTAAAGGTCTTCCCGCATTTCGTTACAATTTTTTTAGCGTTGTGACTCATTTTTATAAAACGTCATCATCTACGAAACATCTCACGGAACTCCAGATGTGAAAAGTAATAGTCGTATTACACTCCCTTGGGGTATGCCTGACGTTACTTTTACGTAAGACTCTCCATTGTGTTCTGTTAGCAAGAGCTCTTCAGTCCAATCACACAGGTGCCCTGATATTCCGCATTCTTCTAATTTGACCATTTGGCTGCAGTGCGGAACTGCATTGAATTTCTTACGCAAGGAAAACGCCATCTGCCTGGGCGCCTTCATCTACCGTCTTCAGGGTCTCTCGGACGAACTGAGCGAGCTGCGTTTTACACCCCTTATTATGCAACACTATTCAACCGCCGTTACTTATCCTATTCTGACAGAATACCATGCAGAGTAAATTTGAAATACACAATAAATTTGTAATAATAGGAAATAGAGAGAAATATGTCGTACCTCCGCTATTTGTGCCTCGTGTTTCAGCGCTCGAATAAGTAAATTGGTCAGCTGTCCCCTCCATATGTAACGCTACATCCTATCGCCAATCTTAAGACTCCATCAGCCGTTAATATAATATTTTATTGAGGAAACACCTCAAAATATTTTATTATAGTAACAGCACTACATAAGGTTTAAAACTACAGGTTTCTACACAAAATGTGAATATCGTGCACCTAGATTGTAAACAGATCAACAGTAATTCTTAAGTGGGCTCATTCATCTAAACGCATGCGGCGTAACGAATGACTTCAAAGACAATGGATTCGGACGTGTTGTAATGACCTAACTGCATTGGGAGTCAAATGAATCTTTTATTTTGAGGGTTTAGGAGAAATCACCTACTGAATTCACCGTTAGAAGTGTACGTGGTTTGATTTCTCAAATTATTTCCTTGTGGTGCACATTAAATGTGTTTTACTAATCCATATAGTTACTTATTTTATAACTGCAAAAGGCGCTGAAAATGTTCTCTTTGTGCACCTCTACATGTCTTAAGTCTGTATGGCATTGTTGACTGAATTGGTAAATCAAATGTATATGTAAAGTCCAGTGACCAGTAACTGGACTTCAAAACCTCCACTTTCTTTGCGGGCCAAATATTGGCGGTGTAAATTTTTTTCCACCAGCAGGAACGGAACTTCGTTATTTTCATGCCTAGCGTCACCTCCCAGGCGTACGTAAGCGACCGCCGCTGCGCGAAGTTTTTTTTTTTTTCTTGTGGTGGTGGTGGGGAGCGACATACCAGTCGAGAGATAGTTAACATACATTGTGCTTAGCAGTGGAAGTCGAAACCTAATACTACTGCAATGAATGGGAGATGTGATCACATTAGCGTACCTGAAAGGATTATTTGTTATCGTACGTGCCAAAACGTTCCATAAATGCATTTGAAATGTGGTAGACAAACATAGATTAAAGGTACATTGTGGATGAAGGGAAAAATAGTCAAATGAACGTTAGATAGGACAGCAACAATAGCACTCATGATTATCATAAACGTTATTTCAAATGAACAGCAGTCATATTGCGACTCTTTTGTTTAGCGATCTATCGACTGACGCGAGACTACAACTATAAACAATATTCAAGAGCAATTTATTAATAATAAGTCTCTACTGAAAATATCCAATAATGCACAACAGATCAGAGTAGAACGCATATATAAATAAAAGTCTTGTGACATGATAAACGGGTTTGATTATGCAGAATTACAACACTTTCTTCGAACGTCATTAATGTCAATGATCTGTTATACAGGGCCGGAACAGTGCGACTGCTACTGTCGCAGGTTCGAATCCTGCCTCGGGCATGGATGTTTGTAATGTCCTTAGGTTAGTTAGGTTTAAGTAGTTCTAGGGGACTGATGACCTCAGATATTGAGTCCCATAGTACTCAGAGCCATTTGGACAATTTTTTTGTTATACAGGGCGCTTTAAAAATTCTACTGTATCATGGTATATTGCCCTTAACAGTATTATTATTTTCGGATGAAACATTTAACTGTTAGCGTCCCCCCAAAGAAAAGGACAGGCTGGCTGTGAAACGCACACGGCAGGAAGACCGTACCACGTAATGCATATTGGGCTGTTAGGATAAACAGCTCCTGATTAACAGAAAACCCGATGACGCTATTTTGGTACTCCAATACACAACTTACATCTCAATTCTAGGAACAATTCCAGTGTTTCACCTCGCAGCGCTAGACTCTTAAAACAGAAATGGCTACCTACATCTACATCTGAATCCACATCCATACTTTGCAATCCACTGTGAGTTGTATGGTGCGGGGTACGTATGTACAATCCGCCTAGTGTATCGGCTGTTCTTTGTCATACAGGGTGTTTATAGTTAATGTTTCAGTTCTTGGGCCACAGGAGACGGAAAACTATTTTCCATATCGGTAAATAACCTTATAGGAATGATATTCAGACTGTGCGCTGCAGGATTTTCAGTAGTGTTAGTGTCATGACGCCCAGATAGGATTGAAACATAAGCTTGGGAGTCGAAGAAAGTCGACATGGGTTGAACAAGGCGAGCAAGGCTTTACTCGTAAAACTGTTATCAAAACAGCAGCAAAAGTGTTGCTGCTCTTCGCGAGTATCTACGCATTAGAGTAAAACGGAGAGGTCCTCTTTCCACACATGGGTTGAACAACATGACTCGGAAGACGAGAGGCCGACGTCCAATTGCGCCACAAATGTTGAAATGCTTACTGTTGCCATGGCTGACAATGATGGACGCAATGTGCAGTTTTCAAGCACAACAGTTGAACATTCCATGGTCCACCATTCGAATAGTGCTATAAGCAGTTGAGAAATTGTATCCGTACAAACTTCCAGGGAGTCGTGGATGAGCTACGTTTGTAACCTGCAACGTAAACGTGTTATGCAATTAACAAATGTTACGCTGTCATGTAGGAATTCAATGATTTATTCGTTATTTCTCATCCGCATGTCTTTACAAATGTTTTCATAAGGTTTCATTCTCCTTCGATTACTTGTTTCATGTGGACCCACACAAGTAGCGGAAGTTTAATTGTAACCACCCTGTATTTGAACTACCTGCTCGTCAAGACCCGAACGCATCATTAAAATCTCCGAAGCTATGTATGAAGAAGGTACCAAAGCGTGGTATGGTCGACAGCAATACTCATCCAAGGCGTTTACCAACTAATCGATCTCCACACGCATCCGAAGGGTTTCCTAGTTGAATAAAAATATTCACAACTGCTGAATCTGCAGTCGTAACGTACCGTATGAGACTCGTGCCTTTATTTCGAGACCACACAGGAAATGAATAATGCTGAATTTGGCTTTGCTTATGTCAGCAATACATTTTCTCGCAGCAGTGCCCAAACCATAGACCAGAACACGTACAGGAGTTAGTGCGTGAGTCCTCGGTTAGCTGTTAGGTGCTAAACTCTTCCTAATTGCACACAGTAAGCCTACACAATTTGTGCTCTGTGAGTTGTTGGTTAGCGAGCAACTGATAAATGTAAGCGGTGAATTGCTTTGGACCATTCGTTGTTGTCTCGCAAAATGCAGGTCCGTTCACCTGTTGCTGTTCAATAAAACTCTTTTTTGCAAATAGGTGTACATACTGAAATTTAACTTCAAGCAGTCACGAGTATATGGACATCAATAAGAAAGGAGCAGTGATTCGATAATTCACATCGTTACTGAACTTGTATATTTTCACCGTTCGCCCAAAAAGTCAATGCAGCTTGAACTTAGAACTGTAAACAATTGACAACAATGGACGTGCATTCGACCAGTCAGTTATGAGAAGGTAGTGTTAAATAGGTGACGTGAGGCGCTAGTGTGTCAAAGTTGCTGTGTCACAGATCGCAGTGGACAAACACTTCTGAATCAATACGTTCTGTACAATGTTTTTAAGATGAGAAAACAATATGCAAAGTTTGTCCCGCAGCCCCAGCACGAAAACAATGACGCGTGGACACCGGCCGTAACATGATTGAAATGCAAAACGCGGACAATCCTTCGCTGGAGAAAATAATCACGAGTGAGGAAACATGGTGTTATGAGTATGAATCTACTACAAAACGACAAAATACAGAAAGACTTATGAAGGGCTTTGACAACATAACCGATATTCGAGCCAACGTGACGCCCGTGTTGAACATCTGTCAGTTTCACATGGATGTGTGAACGTTCTGTGCATTGTACTCAAGTGAGGGAGTAACGTAGAACACCTGATGCATTAAAACTACCATCATAATTCTCTATTGACAGCAATTCGGAAAATCTAACGAATGACACAAGAGAGTAATAGTTAAAGTATTCAAGACTAAAAAATACGATTTTCCAACACGACACACGAAATTTGGATTTCTGTTGACAGCGCGGAAGTGAAAGAACGTTCCAAATATTGTTAATACTAAGCATCATCAACAACAAAGAAGGATTTTTTTTTCGGTTGCTGTGCACCTGTGCAACCAGCGCCGTACACAAATGGTACATCTCATGATTAAAACAGAGCATTACAGCAATTGACGGTATCACATTAACATATCATACTAAAGAGCAACAAATTCAGTTCTACTCTATTCTACAGATACACTCGGTAACTCAACTTACGGTGAGTGGCAGGGGGTTGAGTCTGCACAAAATAAGTTGCCTCCGAGTTTGGCCCTTAACTGTGCGTACCGGTAGCGACGTGGTCCCCAGCCTGAACGACCACCGCGCGGTAGGGAGATGCAATTCATCAGCTGAAGCCTGTACACAAATACGATGTAGCACAACTTATAAGCTGCAGCTAGCGAGTTTGCAAACTAACGTACGAGACGCGTTCAAGTTATTACAACTTCGATTTTTCTTCCCGCGGAACTGGAAGCAGAAACATGCCGTTTATTTTAAAATACGCGTGCACAGGTGAATGCGTGAGAGAGGTAACGGCACTGTATGGCATACAGAGCTCTAGCGGCAGCGGCAAGAGGGAGGACTGACTTTGATACTTAAAATGGAGGAATTGCTCTCCAGGTGAGTGCCACGTATGCTGACGGCCCGTGGCATGATGTCAGGCAATGTTGACGCATTATGCTGGCATAAATAGCACTTTTCATAAAGTATGACGATGAATGAGACATGGGTGCGATTTTCCATGATCAAACCAGACTCCTAAAGAAGCGTTCGCAGCGACCATGGGACAAGGCGCCGATACTGTGAAAAATGTGTACAGCTGTAGAGAGACTGCGTCGAAAAGTGACACAAGCGTCGAAGTTCTCATTTCATTGGTTTCTGAGACAAAAAATCGGAGGTGTTATACCTTGAATGTCCCTCGTACTAACAGCTTGTACCAGTATGACCAATAATTCAACAAATCCGGGTGGTTCAAAAACAAAGAACAGATTTCAAAATGGTTCAAATGGCTTTGAGCACTATGGGATTCAACTGCTGAGGTCATTAGTCCCCTAGAACTTAGAACTAGTTAAACCTAACTAACCTAAGGACATCACAAACATCCATGCCCGAGGCAGGATTCGAACCTGCGACCGTAGCGGTCTTGCGGTTCCAGACTGCAGCGCCTTTAACCGCACGGCGAACAGATTTCAGTTGTTTATTACACACAAGCTATAAAAGAAACACACTGCGCTTGTCGTTGGATAGGAGAAGATTCAAAGTTCCGACACAGCTGCGCTTATGTTTGTTTGTAGCAATATGGTGACTAAACTACAAGATAAATTGTTTTGTATGCTGGAATTGGCACGAAAACAATCCATTGTTCAAGTACAACGTACATGTCGTAGTCGATTCAGCAAGAAGCCACCTCTGCACAAGCAGATTTACAGCTGACGTACAAAATTCTTGGAAGCCGATTGCATATGGAAAGGGAAGAGCACTGCTCGGCCATACACTTCTGATGAAAATGTCCAGCGTATCCGAGGTGCGTTACCACGGAGTCCTCGGAAGTCCACAAGTCGCGCAGATCAGGAACTGAATTTCTCAAATAATGGTGTGGTGTGTTGGTTGGTTGGTTTGGGGAAGGAGACCAGACAGCGTGGTCATCGGTCTCATCGGATTAGGGAAGGATGGGGAGGGAAGTCGGCCGTGTCTTTTCAGAGGAACCATCCCGGCATTTGCCTGGAGTGATTTAGGGACATCACGGAAAACCTAAATCAGGATGGCCGGACGCGGGATTGAACCGTCGTCCTCCCGAATCCGAGTCCAGTGTCTAACCACTGCGCCACCTCGCTCGGTGGTGTGGTGTGTTCTGAAACGACGTGCGCATATGAAGCACTATAAGTGGCAGTTAACGCAGCAGTTGCGTTCCGGCGACCATAACAGGAGGTACGAATTTTCCGTTTCAGTTGTCCACATTATGGTAGAGGACATTTTCCGAGCGATTCATCTTCACGGTCGAGCCGCGTTTCGTCTATCGGGCACAGCGAAGCGGCGTAATGTAAGAAATCCTGGCGTTGTCGAAAATGAGGCCCACCGAAACTGAACGTGATTTGTGCCGTTTTTGTTTGCGCATGTGCCATCCTATACCGCACACCACTGTATCTTAAATCCTTTCCAGTTCCCAGGAAGATTACCAGTAGAATTTAACGTCCTGTCGACAACGACAGCCGGTCGGAGTGGCTGAGAGGTTCTACGCGCTACAATCAGGAACCGCGCGACCGCTGCGGTCGCAGGTTCGAATCCTGCCTCGGGCATGGATGTGTGTGATGTCCTTAGGTTAGTTAGGTTTAAGTAGTTCTAAGTTCTAGGGGACTGATGACCTCAGACGTTAAGCCCCATAGTGCTCAGAGCCATTTTTGACAACGACAACTAGGTCTTTCGATCCGAAGCACAAGATCTGGTTAGTGATGGGCGGGTGGGGGGGGGGGGGGCGGGGAAGGGTCATCGGCCTGGCCTTTTCAAAAGTTCTATCCTGGCATTTACCTTAAGCGATTTGGGAAAGCACGGGAAACTAAAGTTCGACGGTCGGGTGTAAATTTGAACCGTCGTCCTCTCGAATGCGATTCCAGTGTGATAACCACTGAGCCATACCACAAGGCGTTTCCTGCCCAGTGGCGATTGATGTGTGGAGGAACGATCTGTTGGTAAGCCTCCTTGTGAGCTCGAATACCTCTAATTTTATCTTCATTGTCTTTTTGCGGGATATACACTGCAAAGGAGGAAGGAAAGAAGACTGAGCTAAGCTGTTCGACTGGTATTTCCTGAACTGTGTGGGATGCCGTAATTCTGTTTTCATATACATGAACTGTCCTCCTTAGACAAAATATCTTTTCTTTTCATAGTTGTGACTGAATTTCTATACATAAAAGGCAATGTTCCGAATTGACTGACTGAGTCATCATCTCCCAACCCAACACGCTAAGGATAGAAACTTGAGTGTGGATCTTATACTGCAGGCGTCGTTTAAGAAAGAATTTTCCCAAATTCCAACGCCAAGGGGGTGAAACAGGGGATGAAGGGTGTTTTTGAAATATGTCTCTGTTAAGGTAATTTTGAAACGAGACATACGGAAATTGGTATTTGATTCTCATTCAGAAATAAAGAAATACTTGTTTCAGCATTTTTGGAAATTTAGCCGTATGGGGGTAAAATAGTGGCTGGAAGCTTTGTTTGAAAATATATAATTGTTGAAGAACTTCTAAAGTATGTTACAGCTACATCTACAAACACTGGTATTTGACTTCTTGCTTACAAATAAAAATATATATGTGTCAGTGTTTTCGTAAAATAAACCTCTAAGGGGATGAAATAGTGGATGATATTTATTATTAAAATATTTCATTATGAAAGCATTTTTAAACCTAAATCTACAAAATTTTAATTTTTCCTTCTTAGTTGGAAACAAAAAAATATATATGTATCACAGCTTATGGAAATTCAGTCCCTAAGAGGGTGAGATGGGGAATGAAGATATTAAAGGAAATATTTCATTGAGCAAGCATTTTTTAGGCTAAATCCATAAAGATTTGTATTTGGCTTCTCTGTTAGGAATAAAACATATGTGTGCCACTGTATGGGGAAATTAGACCCCTAATGGGGTGAATGTGGGGTGAAATGTTCTTTGAAAATCTTTCATTGTGAAAGCATTTTCAAAGCTAAATCTGAAAATTGGTGTTTGGCTTCTCGATTAGAAATAAGAAGTACGTGTTTCACTGTTTTTGGCGTGATATATAGAATGAAAGGCATTTTGAAACTTTGTTGATTTTAAGGGAATTTTGAAGCTAATACTACGAAACTTGGTATTTGGTTTCTGAATAACAAAATAAAAAGTATGTGTTTCAGAATTTTTGTAAATTCAACCACTAAGGGGATAAAATAGTGGGTTAACGTTTCTTTCGAAAATAAATTACTAAAAAACTACTAACGGATTTTTGAAGCTCCATCTATGACAGCTGATATTTCACTTTACGATTGGGAATAAAAAAGAATACATGTTTCAGTGTTTCTGGAAATTCAACCCCCAAGGAAGAGAAATAGGAGATGAAAATTTGTAAGAAAATATTTCCCTACATTATAACAACATTTTAAACCTAAATTTATGAAAAATGGGATTTCACTTCCCAGTTGGATATAAGGGAACATTTATTATGGAATGAAAGTTATTATGGTAATATCTCCAAAAATACGCGAAAAACACGATTAAACAAAACTTTGGACTCTGGTTAAAGGTGTTGCAATTTGCGAACATCGCAAAAATTCGATGAAATAAAAACAGAGTAATCTCTCCAGGCCACACAGTTTACACGAGAGGGTGCTAAGCTAGTTAATTACAAAAATGCCGATTTTAACTTCGTTTTTCCGTTTAGAATTACAGTTATTTCTTTATGAAAGAGACAAACTGAACTATTTTTCACTCTTCAGAATCCGATTAGAAATTATCCGAATAGGAATTACAACATTTAGAAATTTTTTAGGATTAATCTGTTTCGAACATGAAATCGATTCCTATCTGATGCGATTCTGTTGCAGCAGCGATGTTTTTTATCGCAGGCAGCACGCGAACAATATATCGAAATTACATTTGCTCCAGTGGGGCAGTGAACAGTAAACTTCTTACATAATGAAACCCCTACATAACCCTCCACTGGGGGGGGGGGGGGGGGGGAGTAACGATTTGGCAGCGATGGTGAGTCAATTGGACTTTGCATGAGCAACAAATATTTCTATTGCAAATAGATATGACATATTTAGTTTACTACGTCTACAGAATGAGTTCTAGTAATTAATATACGTATGTTTACACAATTACAGAGTATATACTAAATCATTGGCAAATTATATAAGTACTGAACATACAAAGGTAGTTACGAATATTAAGAATGAGATAAAGTGCACCTATACTGTGTAAGTCTTTAGCATCTTTATAAGAAGGTAAGGAATGGAAAGGATAGCATCATGGTTGTAGCACAGTGGGTTGCACACAGCTGCATTGAAAAGTCAGTATCTTTTCACACAAGCACAACACCAAGTGTGACAATCTGAAGTTCTCTTTCTTGAAGCATTTATTAGTGTATCCAAGACACTGCAATGTAGTATTAATACTGTATGTTGTCCTTTTGATAGTACATTAGGTACGCCTAACAGTAAGTCCATAATAACATCTCCATCGGTCAGGGTGGTGGACAGCTTGATATGTCAACACCACGTTCTTGTAGAATCCACAATCTTACATCAACAAAGAATTAGTGAAAAAACCAAACAGAGTGCTCCATGACAATGAGGTTTAATTGGTAAATGCAGAACACAGATCAATCGAGAAAACAGGAAGAAGTTGTGTGGAACTACGAAAAAAACAAGCAAAATATACAAACTGAGTAGTCCATGCGCAAGATAGGCAACATCCAGGAGAGTGTCAGCCGAGGCGCGCCGTGGTCCCGTGGTTAGCGTGAGCGGCTGCGGATCGAGAGGTCCTTGGTTCAAGTACCACTCGAGTGAAAAGTTTACTTTTTTTATCATCGCAAAGTTATGATCTGTCCGTTCGTTCATTGACGTCTCTATTCACTGTAATAAGTTTAGTGTCTGTGTTTTGCTACCGCACCGCAAAACCGTGCGATTAGTAGACGAAAGGACGTGCCTCTCCAATGGGAACTGAAAACATTTGATCGCAAGGTCATAGGTCAACCGATTCCTCCACAGGAAAACAAGTCTGATATATTCTATGCGACACTGGTGACGGCATGTGCGTCACATGACAGGAATATGTTGTTGACCCACCTAACTTGTACACTTGGCGAATGGGTAAAAAGATTCTTCTACCTTGCCCGATTTAGTTTTTATTGTGGATGTGATACTCCCTCCTAAAAAAGTGATGAAAACATAATGGACGGACAGATAATAATTGTCTGAAAATAAAAAAATTAAACTTTTCACTCAAGGGAAGACTTGAACCAACGACCTATCGCGCCGCATCCGCTTACGCTAACCACGGAACCACGGCGCTTCTGAACTCAGATTATCCTTGATGTGGGTTATGTTGCGCATGGACTACTCAGTTTGTATATTTTGCTTATTTTTTCATAGTTCCACACAACTTCTTCCTGTTTTCTCGATTAATCTGTGTTCAGTTTTTCAAGGCCTATCTACTGTGCCAACTTATAACTAAATCTGAGGGGGGTGCGATGGGGAGGTTCCCTTGTAAGGAGCCATCTTGTAGCGTGACATGGTCACTCGCACGCAGGTCACCCAAGGTTTTCGCCCGATGTTGCTGCTTGTCGCTGGAGTGTCGTGTACCCAGAAGTCACTCGCTTCTGTCGCTCACGTAGGACACGGCCTTAGGTTGAGGGTGATATGGACTGTCTGGTTCATTCATGATAATCTGTAGTTGTGCATGATTCTGCTGCTAACAAAACCTACTGTTATTAAATGTGCGTTGAAAACTGTGCTCATTGCATTTACGTTTTTTATGATAGTTTCTATTTCACGGCGCATTGCGATGAGAGTTAAAATTACGGGTTTTCTGTACATCGTGGTTTCCTTGTTGAGCGTTGCTACTCGGCGGAGCCGATGCTACTTGTGTAGGCGGCATAACATTAAAGTTTGCCTGACCTTGGAAATTGCATTGTTGGTTAGGTATGCTAACTGGCTGCTTTTGTTGCTCTTGTGAGGAAAAGCCTCCACTGTTTCCAAAATGTGTCTGCGGTTGCTGAAAATTTTGTACATACTGATAATTAAAATTCTGTCTGTCATTAAAGTTGTGCTGGTAGTTCTTGTCATTTGGGGAACGTCTAGCTCCTATGCTATTAAAATAGCGTGGCTGGTCGTAGTTACCATATACCTGTTGGCCTTGGTTATGATGTGGAAGATTTTTGTATATGAACGAATAATCTGCCTGCTGGACTTCCAAAAGCTGTAATAAATCTCTAAATGCCGAAATATTTTCTTTCTGTTGTTCAGATAAGAGCGATGCTCTTGACGATCGTGGTAATTTCGAAATATAGAGATGAATTGGTTCGCATAAATATTGGTTTCGTTGTACCATATGTTCAAAAAATTGCGTGAAAGTGGAAAAATTTGAGTTTTCATAATTCGGTAGGATACCGCGCTATGTCGCTTTCGACCAATACGCTGACAGAAAAGCATTTTGAAATTCTTCTACTGAGTAACATTGTCTCGCGATCGGTCTCATTCGAGTTCCCGGTTCACCTTCCAAAAACCTGCAAATAAATTCTAGCTTGTGTGTTACAGGCCAAGTTGGTGGAAAGGCAAAAGTAAATTGTCGTATTTAGTACAAGGGGTGAAATTGTGTTCCATCATTCTTAAATATCTTAAATTTCCTAACTGATAAAAAGTGCTTGTAGTCAAAATTATCGTCTCTAAATTTTTGAGCAAGATCAAGGTTGTATAAGATTCTGTTTGTCTGCGTCTGTTCGGAATCTAAGTCACGTTCTTTCTGTAATCTACCTAAGCTGTATTGGCTGTGGAAGTCTGACAAATGTTCAGAATGTGGCGTATGCTGTGAGATGTTCGAGGCTGAAATATTTTTCATTTCTGCCACTTGATGCTGTAAAGATGACATTTTTCGACGTAGGATATTATTGGATGTTTCCTGCATATTTCGAAGTTCGGGTGTCTGATTGAAGGAAACTAGTGAAGTATCGTCTGATTTAGTGTTATTATTGTTCTCGATAATGTCATCTCTACTGGCTAATTCATCAAATTTTTCAGTGAGTGCTTTTACCTGATTGCCATTTCTGGAGTCCTAAGCATCAATTTGTTTTTGCATTTTACGCGTAGTTTTATTTAATTTCTTAACGTCTGCTTCAATGGCATCGGGATCCTGTACTAATTCAAATTGTTCAATCCTACTAGTAACTGTCTGAAAGTCTTCTGTGTATTTATTTTCTAAGGTCTGAATATTAGTGTATGTTTTTGTTTTCAGATCGGTAAGTTCATCCTGTAATTCTGTGTTCGATTGTTTGACTGTGTTAATTTTATTCGATACTGCAGCAATGTTGGTGTCTACATATGTTTTTGCTTTCGCGAACAACTTACACTTATCTTCCTCTCTCTGTGTAGTAATTGTTTGCATGACTTGTTTCTTTACTTTGTTCTGTTCTTGTATGAATTTTGGGGTAACGCGTTTCGCTGTTTTGTAGGTGGTAATTAAAACGTTCGTCAATTTGGGTGTTCTGCTGTTCAAATTTTTCTTCAACTTCCGCATCCAAAGAGCGTGAAAGTTCTGCTGATACTGCTTTAAGTTGATCAAGTAACCGTGTTGTGTTTTCTGAACATTGTTTAGCGACTGCATTGATATCATCTCTAAATAATTGTGTCGTAGCTTCATGTGTGTTGCGTATTTCTTGTTCAACGGATCTGATTTCTTCACTACTATAACTGGCACAGGCCTTAATTTCCTCACGTAATTGCTTTTAGTTTCATTACATTGCTTGGCAACGGCTGTAATCTAATCTGATCAGAAAGCTGTTCAATTGAGGTATCAAGTTTTTCATTAATCTGTTTGAAATTTTCATTGGTTTGTTTGATCGATCTGTCGTGTTTTTCATCCGACTGATCAAGGCGCTTTTTAAGTTGTTAATAATTGTTGTCTTGTTTTTCATTCGACTGTTTGAAATCTTCATTAAATTGCAGCGTAACTTGATTAACGTCCAAATTAGCGACTCTGTTTATTGTGCTATGTGATAGTGTATCTGCATTTAGTACGTGTTCTGTAACCATTTGGTCATTGTCTGATTCATGAAAAGCTTTGCTGATTGGTTGCGCATTGTTGGTCACTATATCGGTACTAAATAAATCTGACATATTTTGAGTAAAGTGCTCGTTTTCACTAGTAATATTTAGCTGCTCACTGTGTAAATTTTGCACTTCCGATGCGTGAAACTGGGTAGCGTTCGTTGTAGTGGAAAGCACTGCGTCATCAATTGTTGTTACATTTACTGTGGACATAACTAAACCTATTGGCTCATCTTTTGAATTTGAAATGTTACTGGTGGTTGATACGCACTGATTGTCTAAGGTTGTTGAAGAATTAGAACGGACAGATTGAATATCTCTAGTATTATCAGTTAAACTACTCAAATCGGCGTTTTCATTCATTACACTATGCGATGTATTGTTTGCAGTTTTTCGCAGCATTTTCATAAGTCAAAGGTGGTCACAAAATCAAAGAAAGACAAAGCGGACACAGAATGTAGCAAGTAAAAGGACAACAAAGAGCAATAAATTGCCGATGACCTGTGAAAAAAATGACAAATTATCAAATGCGTTGCGCCAGATTCAAACTACACTTAACACTGGATGCGTAAGAGCAGATATATAGCTGACTATTTCTCAGAAAATTCTCAAAAATACGATGCTGGCCGGATGTCGTCGACTGCAACCTTCTCGTGTATAAAAATTTCTCGTACAAAATTGACTGAGAAATGAAACAAATTTTTGGACGGAAGCAGCGCTACGTCTTGGCCCTGCGAAATAACCTGAACAAACTGAAAAATTCGTACCTCATAGTGGTGTCGCCAGATAACGCTGTCTATATATCTGCTCCTAAATGTGCACAGATAGTGCAATGCTGGCGTATCTACTACTGCTGAACAACATTTGCCTGAGATTTGCATTATTAGAAAAAAAACTGACTTTGCTTGTTGACACAGCTGCATAGCTGGTCCTCTGATTATTATCCAACACATGACTATCATCTTGAAAAATTTGTAAAATATTTAAATTCAAGTAAATAAGTGGTAAAAAAATTATGTTCTGAAAAACCTTATTATTGAAAACATTTTTGCAAATCATTACAAAAAAATTAAACTTTACAAGTCTGACTTAATTAGTGCCCACAGATCACAAAACGATTGAAACAAACAACAAATTTAAGTATGCGCATGGCGATGAAGAATAATAAATGACAATGAACTTAATAAATGACAATGAACTGCGCTGCACCAGCGGCGACTGCAATTGCTCTTACGTGGCTAGCAACTGTACTGTAGCGGTGAGCTACTACGACTTCTCTGTAACAGCGAGGTATTGCGACTGCTCCATAACAACGAACTATTTCGATTGATCTGTAGGAGTGAGCGATTATTACTGCTGCCGACATTGCTCTAACCTGCGATTCTATTGCAGCAGCGACGTTTTATATCGCAGGCAGCGCGTGAGCAATACATCGAAATTACATTTGTTCCAGTAGGGTAGTGAACAGTAAACCTCTCATATAATAAATCCCATTTGGAACCAGTAGCAATCTCACTATACAGCTATATCTCCCCGTTATTTACGGCTGTAAATACGCTTCCACCACCTGTGATCAGCCGGTCTTTGCGGTGCACATTCCAATCGGAATTTAGAACTTCATTGCTATTAACCTTTCGTTCCAAGTAGATTTCTGCACTAGGTTGGCATTATTACTGTTAATAAGCGACACTAGTTCCGACGCCTTCCAATTTGCATTCTTCTTGTCAACTAGCAATAGGTTAACATTTTTATCCTCCGATCTATCATGACGGACACTACTCTCTTTAATTAAGAGGACTTACATTCTTCACCGTCAGGAATCAGAATGTATCTTACCGAGCTTGTGAAGAAATTCTTCCAGCCTAAGAAGCCCACCTGTTCAACCCACGCATACTCTGCTACCCTAGTAGCCGCCTTCTATTTGTATTGCACGCCTAGTAAGAGGTACCGTAGTGAGGGAATAAAAGGTAAGGAGTAGTACTGGTACACTAATTTGCGTCGAAATGATTTTGAGACATTATCTTCTGATCATGCGATGGATTCTAAAAGGTAAAAAATAAAAATTTCCTAGATACCGTGCTATCAAATGACAGAGAGTCTGCTGGTTCAGAAGCTCCCAATCTGCTGACAGTTCCATGATTGTTCTACACGTTTTTGCATTTTCGGACGGGTGGTTGTTGATGACATAAGTGGCAAATCAGTATTTATCCGTTTGTCTCTTACACAAAGTTACTTGCTTATCTGCTTACTAGTCGCACAATGTAAGTCGAATTCTCATGCTTAGTCGCAAGAACAAGCTGGAGAGAGTCTATCATGGAAGCTTCCATGATAGAACATATCCTTCTCATGGATTTTACAGGACCTGACATGGCCACTTTCATGGAATACGCAACCTTAATGGTGGAAAATGTTTACAACTATGAGCGGTTTCAACTGATCAAACAATAATCCTCAGACCGGCAACAGGCAGAAAAAGAAAGGACTGTTTATAAACTGTTGTAACTGCATACATTCTGTACTGTAGATAACAAAATTGACGAAGAACATCCCATTAAAGCCTCGTTCCATAGAGCAACTCCTCAAATGCAGTATAAATACGTATTGTCTCATCAGAACAGTTGAAGCAAACGCTTATCGGCTAGAGAAGGCGGCAAAGGCGTGCACAGTTACTTGATTTTCATATCATTGATTTTGGGTATCGTCTGCCACAATTACAATCCATAAACCACGATATTCTGTGGAAGAAGATTGGATATTACAAATCTCGCAGTCTCTCTTCTATCGTGTTTCTTCTCACTCATCTTCTCAGTCGTTGTATGCCATCACTTTAAATTCCAAGCCGTGCTTGAGCGCTTTGATGTCGGGTGCAAGTAACTGTTAGTGGCGGGTCGCGTACTTTGAGTAGATGTACGCTGCCTAGAAAAATGGTTCAAATGGCTCTGAGCACTGTGAGACTTAACTGCTACGGTCATCAGTCCCCTAGAACTTAGAACTACTTAAACCTAACTAACCTAAGGACAGCACACAACACCCAGCCATCACGAGGCAGAGAAAATCCCTGACCCCGCCGGGAATCGAACCCGGGAACCCGGGCGTGGGAAGCGAGAACGCTACCGCACGACCACGAGATGCGGGCGCTGCCTAGAACATTGTTATCAAAAGTGACAGGTGGGTACTTTGGGATTGTTGCAATGTTATCCG
Source organism: Schistocerca americana (assembly GCF_021461395.2). Classification (NCBI taxonomy): domain Eukaryota; kingdom Metazoa; phylum Arthropoda; class Insecta; order Orthoptera; family Acrididae; genus Schistocerca; species Schistocerca americana. The sequence continues at coordinate 255,699,694 of NC_060123.1, forward strand.
CATTCACTATGAATTTAAGTGACAGAAAGTTACCCCAACTTACTTCGAGATGTTTTCAGTAAAACTGCATTAATTCCTAAGAAGACGAGGGGTAGAAAAATGGCCCCCTGCTACAGAAATCTCGTCTACTATAGCCACATTCCACAGAGTCCCACGTTGACTTAAAATTGATTGTTCTAGTCATAAGTTAAAATTATTCTGAAGATGAAGACCGGTTTCGAACGCTAGAGGCAGTCTCGAAATTTGTAGCGGTTGTCTAACCAAAAAATTCATAGCGAATATCACGACACAGGAACCTGTCCGTACAGCTCATAAGTGGACAGCAATAGCCGATATCGGTAATGATTAACTGAATTATTTTCCAGCTGCAATTTAAGTAGTCAGATGTACTCATTGTGGAGTTGTTCATTGCAGCGTGTGTATAGGGTGTTCCACATTTCATGTTACACACTTGTAGAGGTTGTAGAGGGGACTTAGTAGATACAGTTTTACATGGGAACCAAAGTCTGTAACGTCATCCAACTACAATACAGAGCGTCAGAATTATAGGCGCCGGTGCCTGTAAATGTACGTACAGGGCTATTACAAATGATTGAAGCGATTTCATAAATTCACTGTAGCTCCATGCATTGACATATGGTCACGACACACTACAGATACGTAGAAAAACTCATAAAGTTTTGTTCGGCTGAAGCCGCACTTCAGGTTTCTGTCGCCAGAGCGCTCGAGAGCGCAGCGAGACAAAATGGAGACAGGAGCCGAGAAAGCGTATGTCGTGCTTGAAATGCACTCACATCAGTCAGTCATAACAGTGCAACGACACTTCAGGACGAAGATCAACAAAGATCCACCAACTGCTAACGCCATTCGGCGATGGTATGCGCAGTTTAAAGCTTCTGGATGCCTCTGTAAGGGGAAATCAACGGGTCGGCCTGCGGTGAGCGAAGAAACAGTTGAACGCGTGCGGGCAAGTTTCACGCGTAGCCCGCGGAAGGCGACGAATAAAGCAAGCTGGGAGCTAAACGTACCACAGCCGACGGTTTGGAAAATCTTACGGAAAAGGCTAAAGCAGAAGCCCTACCGTTTACAATTGCTAGAAGCCCTGACACCCGATGACAAAGTCAAACGCTTTGAATTTTCGGCGCGGTTGCAACAGCTCATGGAAGAGGATGCGTTCAGTGCGAAACTTGTTTTCAGTGATGAAGCAACATTTTTTCTTAATGGTGAAGTGAACAGACACAATGTGCGAATCTGGGCGGTAGAGAATCCTCACGCATTCGTGCAGCAAATTCGCAATTCACCAAAAGTTAACGTGTTTTGTGCAATCTCACGGTTTGAAGTTTACGGCCCCTTTTTCTTCTGCGTAAAAAACGTTACAGGACACGTGTATCTGGACATGCTGGAAAATTGGCTCATGCCACAACTGGAGACCGACAGCGCCGACTTCATCTTTCAACAGGATGGTGCTCCATCGCACTTCCATCATGATGTTCGGCATTTCTTAAACACGAGATTGGAAAACCGATGGATCGGTCGTGGTGGAGATCATGATCAGCAATTCATGTCATGGCCTCCAAGCTCTCTCGACTTAACCCAACGCGATTTCTTTCTGTGGGGTTATGTGAAAGATTCAGTGTTTAAACCTCCTCTACCAAGAAACGTGCCAGAACTGCGAGCTCGCATCAACGATGCTTTCGAACTCATTGATGGGGACATGCTGCGCCGAGTGTGGGAGGAGCTTGATTATCGGCTTGATGTCTGCCGAATCACTAAAGGGGCACATATCGAACATTTGTGAATGCCTAAAAAAACTTTTTGAGTTTTTGTATGTGTGTGCAAAGCATTGTGAAAATATCTCAAATAATAAAGTTATTGTAGAGCTGTGAAATCGCTTCAATCATTTGTAATAACCCTGTATATCCAGGGCGATTCCGTGATGATGTTACAACCTTTTAAGGGTGATGAAGGCGGATAAATGTATCAGTTTCGGGTAAGGGGCCCTGGTTCGAAAATGAACGAGTCGAAAATTACAAGTGAAAAATATTCTAATACCCTTGAAAGTGGAATACATGTACCACTGGTGTTGTTGCTAATAATGCAGGGTATGCAACTTTCAGAGATGATAGTTCGGACCAACACAAGTAAAGATGTCTTGTAAAGATGGCCTCTGAAATGAATACTATTAGCACTTGTTCATCTTCACTAGTGTGCAACACATCTGTATTGAACAAGCGTTCGCCGGCCGAAGTGGCCGTGCGGTTAAAGGCGCTGCAGTCTGGAACCGCAAGACCGCTACGGTCGCAGGTTCGAATCCTGCCTCGGGCATGGATGTTTGTGATGTCCTTAGGTTAGTTAGGTTTAACTAGTTCTAAGTTCTAGGGGACTAATGACATCAGCAGTTGAGTCCCATAGTGCTCAGAGCCATTTGAACCATTTTTTGAACAATCGTTCATAGTCCTTCAGATACGCACTTTAGAGCCCGTGTTTCCTGGTTTTCTTGTGTTGGTCCATATAACCATTTCTGAAAGATTCCTAGCCCACAATCTTAGTAACGACAGTACCGGTATTTGTACTCCACTGTGACTTGTACGAGAACGGTTGCCGGCCGCTGTGGCCGAGCTGTTCTGGGCGCTTCAGTCCGGAACCGCGCGCCTGCTGCGGTCGCAGGTTCGAATCCTGCCTCGGGCATGGATGTGTGTGATGTCCTTAGGTTAGTTAGGTTTAAGTAGTTCTATGTTCTAGGGGACTAAGGACCTCAGATGTTAAGTCCCACAGTGCTTAGAGCCATTTGAACCATTTTGAGAACGGTTTTCGCCTATAACTTCCGACTCGTTCATTTCTAGTACAGGGATCCTTACCTCACAATGATTTATTTGTCCTTTTCCATAGTCCTTGAAAATTTGAAACATCGTCACGAAATCACCCCCAGTCTTTAGAAGTGCGTAACATGAATTGTGAAACACCCTGTATACTTTGCTGAGAATGGTATCTCTAATATAAATTTTCCTTTGGCTGTTGTAACAGTTCGCCTTTTAGTCCCGTGCAGCTTCGTCAACCGCCCCTTGAGGGAATTTGCGTTTTGAAGTTGTCTGCTATGTCATGGTCTGAGAGTGGTGGCGGCGAGGGTCAGGGTGTCTGCTTTGTAATCCGGCGAATGCTACCGTCTGCCCTTGTGCGTTCCGAGTTAATGGCAACGCTGACTCAGACTGTGCCGTTTTCTTCCGGGAGGATGATATTTGGCCCTCAAGTATGGAACCGTACGGACCGCAGTCTAGAGAGAGGCAACGCGCCTTGACACGTTGTCACCCTTCACCAGTTTCCACAGATGAATCACCTATTGGCTTACTAATCATGCATTTTCCTTGGAATAAACCATTTACTTCAACTTTTTACTCTCCCTTCTTACCTTGTATTCTTTTCTTCGGCTACGGAGTTGTCTCAGCGATTAGAACGTGAACTCGCATTCGGGTACGCAGCGGTACATCTTACATTAGTTTTTCCGTGGTTTACTTACGTCTCGTAAAGGAAATGCCTGAGAAGTTTCATCGAAGAGAGCATGGTCAATTTCTTTTGGTTGGTTGGGTTGATTTGGGGGAGGGGACCAAACAACGAAGCCATCGGTCCCATCGGGTTAGGGAAGAATGGGGACGGAACTCGGGCGGAATTTGTCTGAAGCGATGTAGAGAAATCACGGAAAACCTAAATCAGGATGCCCGGACGCGGGTTTGAACCGTCGTTCATCCGAATGCGAGTCCAGTGTGCTAACCGCTGCGCCACCTCGCACGGTATCAAGGCTTGTGCTTCATCTCCGGTGACCTGTCGAGAGGACTTTTCCTTCTTCTTCGTCGTCTTCTGCCTTCACGGTCTAATTATTCTTTCCAACTCATATTTTTCTCTTTCATCACACGCATTCTACCAAGTGTCTTACATTTGAATTCTGTATGCAATAATGAAGGTGAAACCTCAACAGGATATCGTAAAAGCAAAAGACGAGGTTCAGTTTGATGTGAATATACGTGAAAGTCTGCAAGAAACGTTCCACGTCTCACACTTGGGCACGGGAGACAGATATAAAAGGAAAAACATATTTAAAAATTTTCACTTTCATACGCTTCACCGATAATAATGTCTGCACAGTGAATCAAAGTATTGTTAATTGACATATTATTTTCTTCTAGTGTATGCATCTTGATTTCCGCGATGTATAGTAGTTTGTCTTCCTCAAATTATTTCCCACGTTGGTTTTGATTATTATGAAGAGACGTGTAATAATTAATCCCGCCGTCAGCGCAGGCACTGTTAGTAAATTGCATGTCAGTCACAGTCACGTGGCTGACGTGAAAGCAATTTCAATTTGACTCTGCAGTTCTCCGCCTGCTGTGCATTTTTTCTAAGCAGACTTGTCCCATATCCATGCCCGCTTTTCATACACGTTCAAGACGATTTTTTAAGTACTTCATTTAGTAGGCTGATAGCAGTTGCAATAAATCAAATGCTTATCATCTATTAAGGGGCTCCGGAACGCCCTATACTTGCAGTGTTAAAATAACGCTTATAAATTACATCTTTCCTCACAAAGTATTTGAGGTAGGAAGTTGAAATTTTCACAGATTATTTATTGGAATATGGGCTACAACTTAACACAGGGATTTTACAAAATTTTAGTTCAGTTATTAAAGATGATTTTTTTCAATTGTAATGAAAATTCACAACATTTTTTGCAATTTTTTATTTATATATTCAAAAATATACAGTTTTTTGGAAAAAGGCTGTGTTAAATTATGCAGAAGGTACTGTGTAACATTTACTGAAAGTTTTAAACAAATATGTTTGGAAGATCCTTAGAAAACATGTAATTAGTATGAGAAAATAAAAGTTTTGGGAATCGAGCGACAAAGATTGGATTAACTTTTTAGTGCATTCCAGGTCCATAGGATGGATTATCTTCATCCTCTGCAAACTTCTCCTCCAGCTTCCTCTTGTTCCTCCTTCTGTTTATTCTTGCTTGTATTTTTAGACTCTTTACAGCCCTGTCTGCAGCCCGAAGGCGTTCCTTGTCTAAAGCAAGCATCGCTCGTTGTTGTGTTCGTAGATTCTGCTACCATTTTCTTCAGTTGCAGTTACTGCAACACTGTTCCAAAAGGTGGTCATGTATGAACACTTATCACATTTCAGCTGTATTTCACTAGCAAGTCCTACGTGCTTTATTATGGAGAGTTCCAGACCAACTTCACTACAATGAATACATCTTACACAGTTTGAAAAAATTCCTTTGAGAACCGACATATCAAATATTTCATTCACATCCGATTCGTCCATAAAACATTCATAGTTTTCACTCATTGAACCAAGCTTCTTCTGTGAAGTATTTTCTTTCCCACTTTGACTGCTATGGGCAGGTGTACTTAGGTTCACTCACTTGGTTATCGTCTTTATTGTTTACAGTAATAACACATACCTTTGGCTTTCCAACATTTCTCCTTTTCTTCAAAGCCTTCAGAGGATTTCTAATAACTTTACTTTTACTCATTATTATACTTCAACAAAACAGAGACTCAGGAAACAGAATTAATTACGAATATTTTCGAGATAACGACAGAGTAAATAAACATGAAACAATCGACAATCACACCAGCGAAATATATTGAACCATCACAGGTTAGCCACAACACATACTTTATCTCACATCACTAAAATGTACCTGATGAACACGGACGTTAATAATAACACCATTTGACAGCAGTTTAACAGCGCCACAGTGGGTCACGCCCATGTAGAACACATTTCAAAATTTTTTTAAAAATAGTTGTAGTCTTCGGAATTGAATAAATTATATATCTATTAAAAGGTAATAGTCTGCAGATTCAGAAAACGCAAAAAAGTAAAAATTGAACTTTTAATGATTTTGAGCCTTTCCGGAGCCCCTTAATGTACTCTTGCTTACCTTAACTCATTTTATTATAGATGAAATCAACTTGTGTCCTTTTCCGCCCTGCAAAATGTTGTATGACCATTTAATTAAAATTTGGACGACTCAGTCATTCTATTTCAAAATCATGTTCCAAATTTTTCCAAATAACTTCCACACTGAATTCATGTTGTGTTGTTTTCAGACTCGCGGTATGCTGCCGTTATTCATAAGAAAATAAAAATCGGTATAACCTAGGCACAACACACACACAAAAATAAACTTGCTAGTAACAGTAAAGGGACAGTATTCGCGCCATTTTCTCTATTTAATTGGGAAACTTGCTAGGTGGCGAGACTTAATGTTACTATATTCTAGTGAACTATAGCGATACGTTTTGAAACTTATTCCTACGGTGAATAGAACTGCCAATGACAGGAAGAAAAGACTGCCTTAAACACCATCAAAACATTACTAATGATCTTTGATTAATGACGCATCAAAGCATAATACTGATATACAGAGGCAATGATTGTATAGCGAAGTTTCACCCAATATGTTCATTTCCTTTTGATGTAAGCAACGGAACGGGAAAATCCACGCCGCAAATCACATCTACACACAGCTCACGGGCACTTCAGGCAGCGTTAAGGCAAACTACTACCGTTTGAGAAACATTAGTCGACGTAATCAGTGTTAAAAAGGAAGACCATTAATAGTCGTGTGAGAAACATTCGAAATACTTCTGATAATTTAAATGTTTTAATCATTTATTGAGAAATATACATTAATCAGCCAGAACATTATGAAACTTCCTGGCAGATTAAAACTGTGTGCCCGACCGAGACTCGAAATCGTGACGTTTGCCTTTCGCGGGCAAGTGCTCTACCATCTGAGCTACCGAAGCACGACTCACGGCCGGTACTGACAGCTTTACTTCTGCCAGTATCTCGTCTCCTACCTTCCAAACTTTACAGAAGCTCTCCTGCGAACCTTGCAGAACTAGCACTCCTGAAAGAAAGGATATTGTGGAGACATGGCTTAGCCACATCCTGGGGGATATTTCCAGCTGTGAGTTCGAGTCTCGGTCGGGCAAACAGTTCTAATTTCCCAGGAAGTTTCATATCAGCGCACACTCCGCTGCAGGATGAAAATATCATTCTGGAAACATCCCCCAGGCTGTGGCTAAGCCATGTCTCCGCAATGTCCTTTCTTTCAGGAGTGCTAGTTCTGCAAGGTTCACAGGAGAGCTTCTGTAAAGTTTGGACGGTAGGAGATGAGATACCGGTGGAAGTAAAGCTGTGAGTACCGGCCGTAAGTCGTGCTTCGGTTGCTCAGATGGTAGAGCACTTGCCCGCGAAAGGCAAAGGTCCCGAGTTCGAGTCTCGGTCGGGCACACAGTTTTAATCTGCCAGGAAGTTTCATATCAGCGCACACTCCGCTGCAGAGTGAAAATCTCATTCTCAGAACATTATGTCTATCTTTGGTACCAATAAGAGCGGCGATGGTAGCAATGAGCCCTTGGTAGGTCGCTGAAGGGAGAAGGCACCACATTTGGACACACAAGTCACTTAATTCCCGTAAATTCCGGGGAGGGAGGCGATGAGCTCTGACACCACATGTCAGAAGTGTTCGATGGTGTTCAGATCTGGTGAGTTTTGGTGCCAGCACGGTAAATGGAACATGCCAATCCGTTCCTCGAACCACTCTATCATACTTCTCACACTTCTGGCATTGTGACATGACGCATTATCATGTTGAAAAATTCCACTGCCGCCGGGAAACATGATCGTCATGAAGGGCTGTACGTGGCCTGCAACAACTGTACGGTAGTCATAGGCCATCATGGTGCCTTGCACGAGCTCCACTGGCCCCATGGTTGCCCACGTGTCTGTTCCCCAGAGCATAATGGAGCCGCCGCCAGCGTGTCTCCGTCACGCATTACAGGTATTAAGGAGCTGTTCCCTTCGAAGACTAAGACTTCTTGACTTCCTATCGGCATGATGAAGAAGATATCGGGATTCATCAGACCAGGGCAACGGTCTACCACTGCGCCAATGTCCGGCGCCGATGGTCGCGTGCCCATTTCAGTCGTAGTTGCCGGTGTCATGGCGTTAACATCGGCACATACATGGGTCGTTCTTTGCGGAGGCCCATCGTTAGGGTATTAGGTGCACTTTGTCTTCGAACACATTTTTACTCTCCTCAGTTCGAGTACAATAACTTTTCTGGAGACTAGAAATCTACTCTGTAGTAATCAGCATGGGTTTCGAAAAAGACGGTCGTGTGAAACCCAGCCCGCGCTATTCGTCCACGAGACCCAGAGGACCATAGACACAGGTTCACAGGTAGATGCCGTATTTCTTGACTTCCGCAAGGCGTTCGATACAGTTCCCCACAGTCGTTTAATGAACAAAGTAAGAGCATATGGACTATCAGACCAATTGTGTGATTGGATTGAGGAGTTCCTAGATAACAGAACGCAACATGTCATTCTCAATGGAGAGAGGTCTTCCGAAGTAAGAGTGATTTCAGGTGTGCCGCAGGGGAGTGTCATAGGACCGTTGCTATTCACAATATACATAAATGATCTGGTGGATGACATCGGAAGTTCACTGAGGCTTTTTGCAGATGATGCTGTGCTGTATCGAGAGGTTGTAACAATGGAAAATTGAACTGAAATGCAGGAGGATCTGCAGCGAATTGACGCATGGTGCAGGGAATGGCAATTGAATCTCAATGTAGACAAGTGTAATGTGCAGCGAATACATAGAAAGAAAAATCATTAATGATTTAGCTACAATATAGCAGGTCAGCAACTGGAAGCAGTTAATTCCATAAATTATCTGGGAGTACGCATTAGGAGTGATTTAAAATGGAGTGATCGTATAAAGTTGATCGTCCGTAAAGCAGATGCCAGACTGAGATTCATTGGAAGAATCCTAAGGAAATGCAATCCGAAAACAAAGGAAGTAGATTACAGTACGCTTGTTCGCCCACTGCTTGAATACTGCTCAGCAGTGTGGGATCCGTACCAGATAGGGTTGATAGAAGAGATAGAGAAGATCCAACGGATCGCGAAAATGTTACGGAGATGATAGATAAACTCCAGTGGAAGACTCTGCAGGAGAGACGCTCAGTACCTCGGTACGGGCTTTTGTTAAAGTTTCGAGAACACACCTTCACCGAAGAGTCAAGCAGTATATTGCTCTCTCCTACGTATATCTCGCGAAGAGACCATGAGGATAAAATCAGAGAGATTAGGGCCCACACAGAAGCATACCGACAATCCTTCTTTCCACGTACAATACGAGACTGGAATAGAAGGGAGAACCGATAGAGGTACTCAGAATACCCTCCGCCACACACCGTCAGGTGGCTTGCGGAGTATGAATGTAGATGTAGATGTAGATGAACATTAAAGTCTGGTGTTAGTTCCGTCACAGTTCGCCGCCTGTTCTATTATACCAATGTGCCCAGCCGACGACATCCGACATCTGTAATTAAGGGGGACGCCCATGCCCACGACGTCTGGATGTGGTTTCGCCTTGACAGTTTCCGAAATGCTCGTGGCGAGCCTCCAGACCATCACAATCCAATCTGTCCTCCGTGAAATTCAGATAGATTGCGCCCGTTCCCCATTCTGCACACGGACAGCAAGCTCACTGATACTACATGCACCGTGCTTGTGTCTAACTGAAAGTCATTCCTCGGCAGGTGACGCTGCTGCCGCCTGGGCGGGTTTATATCGATAGTAGGTGGGTGGTCGTAATGTTCTGGCTGATCAGTGTAATTTAGCTTTTATTTTGGGCTGCTCCTTCTCAGAGCCTTTAACTAAAAGCCTCGCCTGAGCTTAACTGTACATTACCTTCAACAGAACACAGTAACGTAACGTGTGTACACACGCCTCCTCATTCACTTAGCGAAGGCAATAATCCCGCGGAGATTCGAGTCCTCCCTCGGGCATGGGTGTGTGTCTTTGTCCTTACGATAATTTAGGTTAAGTAGTGTGTACGCTTAGGGACTGATGACCTTAGCAGTTAAGTCCCATAAGTTTTCACACACATTAGAACATTTTTTTTAATAATCCCGCGTTACAAACGCAAACTCAGCGCGCGAGCCAAGCGGCATGATTTCACATTAGCCACTCCCTTTTCCACCTTGATCGGTACCTTGTGGCTCAGTACTTTCTGTACAGCGTAATCGTAAACCTCAGACATTTCCCACGCAGCGGAATACTGCCATTAGTATAGTCTAGTGAATACCAATCTGGGATAATCATCCCGTGAGGGGTGAAATGAAATTTTCTGAGGGGCAAAAACTAAACGATTCGATTCTGTTTTAGTCACGAAACTAATTTTTTTTCAAAATATCATTACTATTATCATAATTTTGAAACATTCTAATCATATTTACATAAGTTGTTAATAATAATTTTTTTTAATTAGTAGCATTAATGCAGTGAGGGTTACAGATTCCTCACACTACACACTTATGTTGTGCTTTGTTCCGTACATCGCTGATGATAAGAGTGAGACATATACCTAACAAATGCTAAATATCTCAAGAAAATACCTTGTCTTTGTTGTAGATAGTACGTCCAGAAGTCCAGACATTGCGTCATTATTCGCTTCGAAACAGATAAATGAATTAATTGAAAGCTCGACATAGCAGTTATAGTACTGTACACAGAATTATTATTATTATTATTATTACTTTTATTATTGTTACTATTACTATTAGTGGCTGTTGTCAGACACAAAGCATTAGCAGCATGAAGACTTCCAATTTCTGCCATTGCATAAGTCTGGAGAGCAGCACTCAAGTGATTTACATACAGTAAGTATAGTGCACACATTTTAACTTAGTTGACTTTAAATGGAATTTCTGTGTGCAGATGAAGCAAGTGCGACAATGGAGAAGAGTAATGCAGGGGAAGTATGTTTTGTAGCAAGTGTCTACCCTCGCTGTGCATAGTTAGCTTTCTTGGCTGAGAAGTAATTTTGGGTAGCACCTGCGACACATCACGTATGACTTCGTTATTCATTCTAAAACACACACACACACACACACACACACACACACACATACACAAACACAAACTAAATTTCATGTCTCGTCATTTTAAAAATAAAAGTGTTCCAAGAAAAGTGTTTAATTCTACAGTTTAGTTAGGTGCAAAGGTTGGTGGAATTTTGGTGGAAGGGGGGGGGGGGGGTGGTGGCAACAGACGACAAGAGTGGGAAGGGAGGGGCTACTAGCTTATGTCTCATTGCACTCAGGGGTAATAGTCTAAGACAAAATTTGTATCATATCATGTGGTTTCTACGCACATTAGATAAGCTCTTTGTACATGGTTCAAATGGCTCTGAGCACTATGGGACTTAACATCTGAGGTCATCAGTCCCCTAGAACTTAGAACTACTTAAACCTAAGTAACCTAAGGAAATCACACACATCCATGCCCGAGGCAGGATTCGAACATGCGACCGTAGCAGTCGCGCGGTACCAGCCTGAAGCGCTTAGAACCTCTTGGCCACAAGGGTCGGTCTTCGTACATGTTCTGTATTTCTATTAGTTTTGCTTAACATAGTAAAGATTGCCATCAACTAAATATCGTGTATTTCTAATTTCGGATTGCACCTACTCTGTTACCCTTTCACCTGTTCTTGTTTTTGAGTTTAGACCCACGCCAACCTTCCTCAGTCTCCAGACTACTCAGAGAGTTCCCGCAAGTACGAACGTTTTTTTGCACCTTACTCAGTGGAAGCCGGAATAGGTAGTCAGTTTTGAAATTCCGACATCCTTTTAATCGTAAGTGTCTCCGCAGACCGGGCCGAGTTCCTTTCGCACTAGCCGCCTTAGGTGAAAGTGGAGTTAACAGTCAGTGAGGGGGGCCATCGTACATATACTGTTTGTATTAATGTGTTTTACAGTGATCGTCTGATATGTACAAGTAGCTCAGTCTGCCTTTACACTGTTTGTGGCAGGAATGCTGCCCTTCATCAGTAATAAAACTTTGACTTTACTGTTTCCGTACTGTGTATGAGACATCCTCGAAGATTCCCGAAATTAAGCCTACTTACCCGAGCTTTAATCACGTAATTGTTTTTGAAAAAATTAAAAAGTTAATCTCAATTGAAGGAATTATTTGTAGTTATCATTATTGCCAAGAAAAGAGAAAATCATTTCAAACAATTATGAAATAAGGAAATGTTGCTTTTATGTAAACCCTACACAAACCCGACCAATTCACCCTCTCTTCACCTCTCCCCTTCATGCATTGTAGCTTTATCGTTTGAAGAACCGTGTATACAACGTTTATCAAAGCCCTCTCTACTACTTACTTCAGTTTCCAGAGACAACTCGAGCCTGGATGGGGCATCTGAAATGTAGCACAAGCTTTGGAACCTTCGTCATTGTATATGCGCCATAGGAATATGATTATTAAAATTCCGAACGACTGTGGGAGCTGCTACTACAATTACACACACTCGGAATTGTCACGTTGTCAGCGGCAGATGCTCAGTGCAAATTTCTTCATGTTGATGTTGGTTACAATAATCGTATATGTCACAGTGGTATTTTTTGTAACTCTTCCTTGTATACAGCGTTGGCAGACACCAGTACCTTTGTCTGAGCGAAGGAAAAAGATTTTTCTGCAATTCACAATCTTTACCGTATTCACCTAATAATTTGGTGTACGTGCATTGACTAAGAAACATGGCATAACAGTTAATCGAAGTGCCATATCTGCTCCTTCACTTCCGCTTTTGGACTACGTTCTCTTATTCTTAGTCAATTCTTAGGACACTTGAAAAAAATTTAATCCCTCTAGGAATCGCGTCACGGAGTATGTTGGTTCTATAGCTGGTCTGAAGTAGCCCATAATGTTTTGAATTCACCTAATTCCAGAATTTCTGAATTTTCCGCTAAACTTTTTTGAAGACCACAGCAATTTCAGATAACAGATTGCTTCTTACATCATTTCAGCCCATTTTTCAGTTTTAGCGTCACTTCACCGACTTTCTCCACAAAGCAACGGCCACACCAGTTGTCACATCCATTTTCTGCAGAAAGCACTCGCAACTGTCGCTCGCGGAGATGCCAGTGTGATTTTCATTGTTTGAGAGTAGTGGCGAAATACTCTCCAAATGTGCGGGTTTCCGTTTACGAGATGATTTTAGCTATCACGACTATGACAGGGGCAGCACATAAGGCGTGGCCAGATAAAAAGCAGACCAGGCCTCTGCAGAAAGCGGCGACGTTCATCGCCGTGCGAGGGGAGCCACACTAATGTTTGTCACGTCCAGTTTGCGGGAAATCGGGAATTTGGGGCTGGTGTTTTATAAAAGCAGCGGGACAGGGACTTAGAAGTCGAAACACCAAAAATTCTGAATACTAGAAATGCGTATTAAATTATTTAATACGAAGGAACACACGCACAATAAAGAAGTGCATGCTTTGCATTTCTTAAGACTACTTATGACATTTAAACTGTAAGAGGGAGTGATATTTAGTCTTGTTATTGTAATTACTTAAAACATCAAATTACCATGTTTGTGCTTACTTTGTTTAGAAACAGGTATATGTTCTGTAAATTGCTTACCAGTTGTATTTCCTCTGACTGTATTTTCCCCCTATCTTGTAAACTAGAATTTGCCTATTCATTCAAGTTTAAAGTAATTATTTCAAATATGCCCACAAATAGGAAAAACTATTTGAAAGTTATGGATCTGAGTTGAATAGCGATAGGGAGAGCAAGCTTAAGCGAAAGCGCAGCTGGGAAAAAGATCGTTTGGTAGTAATATCTTTCTGATCATTAAACGTGAATTATGAACTATGAGCTCCTAATTTCATTATCTCAAAGGGTAAAAGATAGTACTTAAATATATTCTGTAAACTCCGATATCGTGTCTAAATATCTGTTGCCTATTAGTGCTTAACAACCTAACAATCTCTGTTCTTTGACCAGTGGTAATAAGTGCAAGTCTTTCGTCTCCACCATTCGAAGATATCGGGGAAAACTGCATCCGTGTCAGACTTAGCTTACGGCCTGAAAATCACTTGCAAAAGGTAAGTTCAAAGGCAACATGCTAGTGCAATGTATGGAACGTATTCGCAGCAGTGAATACGATCAACTGTCAGCTCTATAAGGAAATGACGACAATGAAAAATTGTGAGGGACCGGGTTTCCCGCTTTACGCAGGCAGTCGCCTTAACCGTTAAGCAATCCGTTCATGACTTACGGCCAGCCCCGAAATTCCATACGGTGTCGTTCCTACGTCACTGTCTGTACTCGCACACACATTACGAAATTCCCGTACAGGTGAGGATATTTTAAACGAAAGTCCCTGTCCGGTACCGGCAGATAAATACGGTATTGCAGTGCCCGTGTTGTTAAGAATGAAAGTTGCATCTTTTTTTCTTAATGACACAGGCACTGTAGTTTGCCCATTATGTACCAGATCCTGTGGCTTACAAGAACTGGTTCAGAGATTTCATTGAAAATTGTAATATAGATGCCGTACCTCACGCCAAGTTTGCGATTCAAGAAAAGGTGTAATAAAGTAATGAATGTCTGTAGCAAAATAAACCGACTGGAGCTATAATTGAAAGTGGAAACAGTACACAATTCGGCACTCTTGGCTGTTCTCACAGACTGTAATGGGCTAGCTTAAAATGCCTTCTGTGCAGTGTTTCAAGCCAACATTACACACATAATAGTCTATGTGGATTGAAAACATCATTTAAAGTGACACAAGCTGCGTGTATATCACTCAAGCTTTAGCAAGCTTACCACGGAAACTGGTTTTGGATCTCACGTGTTGTAGAATAACTGATAAGTCGAACAAAGACCCATGTTTAGTACACGAAATTACAAACCCAATAGTCCTACAAGGCTTAATAGAAACGAAGCTAAATGAAGTGTTCGCGGCAGTATGCTTCTGACCATATTACCTCCAATGCTCCTCAAAAGCATCTCTCTCGTGCATCAGATCAAGGTCTGAATATTTACTTGTCCTGGTGCGCTGCAAACGGCGACGAGCGAAGTGGCAGCGTGTCTGTCACACCGAACGAAGAGCACTCAGGAAGAAGGGTAGAAAGCCTTGTGTGCTACGAGCCGCGTGTCAAGGAAAATGGCAAACTATCGCCGAATGTTCCCAGTGGCTGACTGAGGTACAAATACCTTAGTCTCTGAGAAAAGATTACTGCATTGTTGCATTAGCACAGAAGAACTATAGTCGAAAAGCTGATCGACAGCCTGACCAAACTAGTGACTAACACATTGCGTATTCCAACTCCAGTAGGAATGAAATAGCGCTCGTTATTAAGTGGCCGCCTTCCAAATAAAAGAACTGAGAACGTCGACACTACGTGCTCGCACTTAAAGTCACCTGTTTCCTGCGTTTTGTTTCACACTACTAACGAAGTGGCCGGGTGCAAAGGGCTGTGGAACTACCAATCGGCACGACAGAGTAGCCGCGACCAGTCAGTGGGTGAAATACGGCCGAGGTGAAACACTGTTTAGAAAACAGCGGCGTAACGGTAGTAATAAAAAGGTTGATTCCATATGGCTGAGTGTTTTCGAGACATACTATTTGGGCCTGCGCTGGGGCGCCTCCCTAGTTACCGGCTGATAGCGTCTTCCTGGCGAGAAGTATTTTAACTTTCTTGATGACCACCATCGACGCGCTCAGAAACTCATTTCAGAACTTTCATGCACTTGACTATATTTGACGTCAACACGCATTACATTCCAAACTTCTAGCGGTGTTCGAAAGTCAGGACGCGGGGAGCCTCACGAAATCCCTAAAAGTCAGGGCATCTATCAAAAATCGGGACGACTTGCAACACTAGGCTACACTGAAAGCGGCTACCAATACAGCCTCAATTGCGAAACCGGCCGAGAATGAAGTCAGTACTCAGTTCGTGTGCGTCGTGCAAGTGTGATGGCGGCAGATAATTTGCTAACGCAACGTAACTGACACATTGTGCCTAGATATCAGTAGTATTTCCTTCGTGAGGGATCACAGTCTCACGGAATTTTTTGAAATATATTTTCACCATGATCTGTCTGATGAATGCAGGTCAATTGAACAGATTAGCAGTTAAATGTGCTGTACGGTGTGTTAATGGTTTTTCCCTCTGCATAATGTCAGCTGTTTTATGTGTCTTCGATATGTGCTCATATCCTGTAATACGATAATGGCATATAAGATTGGAAATATCTTTTCGATGATGACATATCACGGACAGGTGAAACATATTTTAACATTTCAACATCCACTTGAGAATGGCTGTAAAGTCGAAATCATAATTGTGTAAAATAAAATGACCAATTAATAGTCAAATGATGGAAATTTCTCTAAAAAAATAGAGATGAGTATTTCGGAGGACAAACAACTGCTATTTATATTGACATTCCGGAACACCATGAATGAAGAGTGCTGCTGAGTGCATGATACTAATATGAAGAGAGGAAAATTAAGGGAGTACAGGTGCCACCGACTGTGCGTTCACCTTGAGCTTGAACACTTTCGATTCTCGCGGGTTCAGAAGAACTTACGAATTGTTGAGCACTACAAAATTTTGTGTCAATCTGGGCCGAGGTGCAGTAGCATAGCCTCCAATACTGGAATTCTGGAATTATCGTTGGTCCTACCCCTTCTCAAAGTATTCCCATGGAAGCCCTGTTGACGCCCCCCCCCCCCCCCCCCCCCCCCTTAGCGTATTACTATACCCAGCCGGTTTGTGTTCGTTCCGCGATGTACTTTTCGACCTTACAGAACAAGAAACGTTATTCATCCAACTATGCGATATATTTCCATGGTTCCACGGTTCATTCTCGATGATCCCATCCCCACACCAGTCGCAACTGACGATGCTGGTGGTTTAATGGGAATACGAAGAAGGCGTCGGCTACGGAGCTCAACGTTTAACAGTGTGTGCTGAACCATGTGCCCCGTAACACTTGTGGTTGCAACGGGATTGTAAGTTGTGACATCTGCCACAGGACGCTACCTGTGCTGCTTCACTGAGGTGACAAGCCTCTGACCTCCATATGATGTGATAACGCGTGGACGTCCAGCTGCCTGCCACCTGCTCTTGGTTTCACTGTCGTTCAACTACTTTCCATAGACGTTCGTAACAGTAGCTTACGAACAGCCATTCAGCTTCGCCGTTTAGGAGATGCTCGTTACCAGGCGACGGACACTAAAAATATGCCCTTTGTTGAAGCCACTTATGTCACTGGAATTCCTCATTCACAGCTTGCATCGTCGCTAATGGTTCCCCATTCTTTCCTGCACAGTTCAAGTACTTCCTTTACCGCATCACATGCCCGCAACACCACGAGACAACATTCATTCCGGCGGTGGGCGGTGGTCTTGATGTTTTTGATTCGTCAGCGTTTACATCAGTTTCGAACATCTGTGAGCTTTGTGCTATGGGGGGTCTGTCGGAGGTAGCAGTCAGTAGCTGAAGGACGGCGAAAGTCAGATATACCCTTCCCACGTTTTCAGTCAACATGAATGAACAACTTGATCTACAATGGTTCATGAAGTTGTTAGTCGTACTACTAACTACATTAATATGGCAGAAGATGCTGTATCAATTGTCCACTTCTTTTCGTGGTATTACAGTTTACGAGCGTGTTACAAAGCAGTATCAAGATGCGCTTTGCAGATTGTCAAACGCGGAAGCAGAAAGGTTATTTATGACTAGTGATAGGATCAATTTAATTTTCCTTCGTCTTCCGAAAACGATCACTGGACTAGCATTCGGAGGCACGACGGTTCAAATCCACGTTCGTTCATCCGGGATTAGGTTTTACGTGACTTCGCCAAATCACTTCAGGCAAATTCTGGGATGACTATGCCGAGATGATTCCTCCCTATCCTTGATACAGTCAGAGCTTCTGGTCCGTCTCTAACGATCTCGACGTCGACGGGGCGGAGTGCTAAGACAAAATCTTTCTTCCATCCCTCCGATGAGGATATAGTGTTTACAATACTGGTCCTTCAGCAACTCAATACTGAGAAAATTATTATTTGCGGTTCCAGCGTTCGCCATCCGGGAATGAAATTGATGACGAAGACAAAGAAGAGTATGACAGGAAGAGGTTCGCTCTGGAAGGGAATATATACGAGGGCGCCCAACGGAAGACAAGTATGTTATCAAGTCACCTGAAGATGGCCACAGGGCAACTTGCGGAATATTTGGACGACTCCACCCCACTGAATATGGAGACTATCAACAAGCTATTCTCCGGTATATGGACAAGTTTTGATGACAGGAAAATGGCAGAACTACCATCACAGAACAGTCTGCACTGGAGTGTGGTGAGGTGCCGGCACCAATTTAGCAGCGAAAGAGTTGCGAAAGTATGCTACAGGTTAGTGGGACACCAGCTATAGTATCTAAGCGTTGTCATCATCGTTGTATACGCAGAAACAGACGGAAAAAGTTGGAGAGGCTCAGAGAGAAGAGAATATGTGACAGACAATTTTTTGAGTCATTAGTCTTCTGACTGGTTTGATGGGAACAGCCAAGAATACCTCCCCTTTACCAATCTCTTCATCTCATAGTAGTATTTGCAACATAAGTCCTCAATTACTTGCTGGATGTATTCCCATCTCTGTCTTCCTCTACAGTTTTTACCGTCTGCAGCTCCCTTTAGCACCATGGAAGTTATTCCGTGATGTCTTAAAAGATGTCCTGCGATCCTGTCCCTTCTTCTTGTCAGTGTTTTTCCATTTGCTCCTTTCCCCGTCAACTCTCTGGAAAACCCTCCTCATTCCTCACCCTTTCATTTTCTACATTCGTCTGTAACACCACATCTCATATGGTTCGATACTCTTCTGTTCCGGTTTTCCCGCAGTTCATTTTTCATTACCATATAATGCTGTGCTTCAAGCATATGTTCTTGGAAATTTATTCCTCGTATTAAGGCCTATGTTTGATACTAGTAGAATTCTCTTGGTCAGGAACGCACTATACGTCCATAGCTATTCAGATCTTATGTCCTCCTTGCTCGGTCCATGATGGTTTATTTTGCTGCGTAGTTAGTAGAATTACTGAACTTCAACTACTTCGAGATTCACAATTTTGATATTAAATTTGTCACTGTTTGCATTTCTGATACTTCTCATAACTTTCGTCTTTCTTCGATTTACTCTCAGTCCATATTCTGTACAAATTACACTCATCATTCCATTCAGTAGTTCCTATAATGCTTTTTCACTTTCACTGAGGATAGAAAAGTCATCAGCGAATCTTTTCATTGATATTCTTTCACCCAGAATTTTTATTCCACTCTTGAACCTTCATTTTATTTCCATCATCGCTATTCGATGTACAGATTGAACAGTAGGGGCAAAAGACTACATCCCTGTCTTACACCTTTTTTAATACGAGGACTTCGTTCATGGTCTTCCAGTGTTATTGTTCCCTCTTGGTTCCTTCACATATTGTATATCTCCCTATAGAAAATCCTTCCTCAGAATTTGAAACACCATGCACTATTTGACATTGACGAACGCTTTTTCCAGGACGACAAATCCTATGAACGTGTCCTTATTTTAGAAACTCTGATTGATTGTTATCCATTCTTTCTGTCTCATTCTATCTTAAAATTTCCATAGCTATTTTAAATTCTGATTCTAATACCGGATCCTCCATCTCTCCTATGTCGACTCCTGTTTCTTCTTCTGCCGGCCGCGGTGGTCTAGCGGTTCTAGGCGCTCAGTCCGGAACCGCGTGACTGCTACGGTTGCAGGTTCGAATCCTGCTTCGGGCATGGATGTGTGTGATGTCTTTAGGTTAGTTAGGTTTAAGTAGTTCTAAGTTCTAGGGGACTGATGACCACAGATGTTAAGTCCCATAGTGTTCAGAGCCATTTTTCTTCTTCTAACACATCATCAGGCAAGTCTCCATCGTAGAGGCCCTCAATGTACTCTTTCCACCTGTCCGCTCACTGCTCTGCATTTAACAGTGGAATTAGCATTGCACTTTTAATGTTACCGCCATTGTTTTTAATTTCAACGAAGATCGTTTTGACTTTTATAGTATATGCTGTGTCAGTCCTTCCACCATCTTTTCTTTTTTCGATTTCTTCACATGTTTCATAGAACCATTTCGTCTTAGCTTCCGAGCACTTCCTATTTATGTCATCCCTAAGTGACATATTTCTTTCTTTCCTGAATGTTGCTGAACGATTTTGTACTTTCTTCTGTCATCGATTAGCTGAAGTATTTCTTGTGTTAACCACAGTTTCTCCGCAGTTGCCTTCTCTGTACCTATGTTTTTCTTTCCAACTTCGTGATTGTCCTTTTTAGATGTTTCCATTCCTGAAATGCCTACTGAGCTAATCCTTATAGCAGTATCTATAGCCTCAGAGAACTTCAAGTGCATCTATTCATTCCTTAGTACCTTAGTATCCTACTCCTTTGGGCATTGATTTTCCCTGACTAGTCTCTTAATCTTCAGCCTACTCATCATCAATATTAAATTGCGATCTGAGTCCGTATGTGGTCCAGGGCACGTCTTACAGTCCAATATCTGATTTCAGAACCCCTATCTGACTATGATGTCATCTAACTTGAATTTTCCCCTATCTCCCGGCCATTTCCAGGTATACCTCTTCGGACTGTAGTTCTTGAACATAGTATTCGCTATTTCTAGCTGAAATTTGTTGCTGAGCTCAATTAGTCTTCATCCTCTCTCTAGATAGAGCTTTAGCTTTTCCCTTTCAAAATTTTGTAGCTTCCCCACAATGTTCAAACTTACAACATTCCACTTTCCAGTTTGTAGAACGTTATCCCTTCGATGGTTATTAATTTTTTTTCTGAGGGTCACCTCCCCCTTGGCAGTACCCTCCCAGAGATCTGAATGGGGGACAACTCCAGAATCTTTTGCCAATGAAGAGATCATCATGACACTTTTTCAATTAAAGGTCAAATGACATGTGGATACACGTTATGTGTCTTTATTGCAGTGGTTTCCATTGCCTTCTGGATCCTTAGGCCGTTGATCATTGCTGATTCTTCCGCCTTTAGTGGCAGTATTCCACCTCAAGGGTAAGAGAATGCCGTGAACCTCTGTCCGCTCCCCCAGCCTGATTAACAAAGCTGTTGGCTAAATAAGAGTAACTTCTTATGCTGGAAGTGTTCTGTCATCATTGTTGATGATTTTTGATCAAAATTTAAGAGTGTTCGAACCCGGAACTGAGGACGTTTTGATTACCAGTCAAAGACGCTTCCCCTTTTATTTTATTTATTTATTTATTTATTTTTTTTTTTTTTTTGCATTTAGTCTGAACGGACGTCACGTAACATTCGAAGGACCTCATCGTCGAGTCCTTTAGTCAGTTTCTTTTCTTTTTTAATATAGACTGCAGCCGGCCCTCTGACCGAACACGCTGAGCTACCGTACCAGCAACTTACAGACCACAGATACAACTATTGTGTGACAGCTTCATGTCATCATAGTTTATGGGACAGACATAAGGTAAGATGAGCTGAATGGCAGCATCAAATCAGACATTGGGCTGTGGAATGTATATGAAAATCATTGAAGTTGTTACCTACGATGTTGGTCTGACATTGTTAATTAATGTTTTTTCGTTGGATGCAGAACGCCCATAGATCAACTCGAC
Source organism: Schistocerca americana (assembly GCF_021461395.2). NCBI lineage: Eukaryota > Metazoa > Arthropoda > Insecta > Orthoptera > Acrididae > Schistocerca > Schistocerca americana. The sequence continues at coordinate 255,721,260 of NC_060123.1, forward strand.
TTATTGCTAAAGAAACTGGTTTCCACATAGAACGGTCTCATCCCGCCTCAAACCGATTAGCTCGTGCACTCGTAAATAAGACATCAGGATACCGTCTGGTAATTAGCCGGGAATTTTCATGCTCGTTAAGCCTGAGTTTGGGATTAGAGTGTTGAAGGCTAACTCTATCGCACTGGCCTTCGGGGGTGACGTCATCGTGACAATTAGGGAACATGAATAACTGGCAGCATCGCCACAAGCTGGATGCCTGCGTGATGACTGCTTCGTGCCCTGTGAGTCCCCACTAGATTAGAGATTAGATTAGATTAATACTAGTTCCATGGATCATGAATACGATATTTTGTAATGATGTGGAACGAGTCAAATTTTCCAATACATGACATAATTAGGTTAATTTAACAACATACTTAAGTTAATATAACAACTTTATTTTTTTTAATTTTTTTTTATTTTTTAAATATTTTTTCTTTTTTTTCCTTAATTTATATCTAAAAATTCCTCTATGGAGTAGAAGGAGTTGTCATTCAGAAATTCTTTTAATTTCTTCTTAAATACTTGTTGGTTTAGCTGTCAGACTTTTGATACTATTTGGTAAGTGACCAAAGACTTTAGTGCCAGTATAATTCACCCCTTTCTGTGCCAAAGTTAGATTTAATCTTGAATAGTGAAGATCATCCTTTCTCCTAGTATTGTAGTTATGCACACTGCTATTACTTTTGAATTGGGTTTGGTTGTTAATAACAAATTTCATAAGAGAATATATATACTGAGAAGCTACTGTGAATATCCCTAGATCCTTAAATAAATGTCTGCAGGATGATCTTGGGTGGACTCCAGCTATTATTCTGATTACACGCTTTTGTGCAATAAATACTTTATTCCTCAGTGATGAATTACCCCAAAATATGATGCCATATGAAAGCAATGAGTGAAAATAGGCGTAGTAAGCTAATTTACTAAGATGTTTATCACCAAAATTTGCAATGACCCTTATTGCATAAGTAGCTGAACTCAAACGTTTCAGCAGATCATCAATGTGTTTCTTCCAATTTAATCTCTCATCAATGGACACACCTAAAAATTTGGAATATTCTACCTTAGCTATATGCTTCTGATTAAGGTGTATATTTATTAATGGCGTCATACCATTCACTGTATGGAACTGTATGTACTGTGTCTTATCAAAATTCAGTGAGAGTCCGTTTACAAGGAACCACTTAGTAATTTTCTGAAAGACAGTATTGACAATTTCATCAGTTAATTCTTGTTTGTCAGGCGTGATTACTATACTTGTATCATCAGCAAAGAGAACTAACTTTGCCTCTTCATGAATATAGAATGGCAAGTCATTAATATATAATAAAAACAACAAAGGACCCAAGACTGACCCTTGTGGAACCCCATTCTTGATAGTTCCCCAGTTTGAGGAATGTGCTGATCTTTGCATGTTACGAGAACTACTTATTTCAACTTTCTGCACTCTTCCAGTTAAGTACGAATTAAACCATTTGTGCACTGTCCCACTCATGCCACAATACTTGAGCTTGTCTAGCAGAATTTCATGATTTACACAATCAAAAGCCTTTGAGAGATCACAAAAAATCCCAATGGGTGGTGTTCGGTTATTCAGATCATTCAAAATTTGACTGGTGAAAGCATATATGGCATTTTCTGTTGAAAAACCTTCCTGGAAACCAAACTGACATTTTGTTAGTACTTCATTTTTACAGATATGTGAAGCTACTCTTGAATACATTACTTTCTCAAAAATTTTGGATAAAGCTGTTAGAAGGGAGATTGGACGGTAATTGTTGACATCAGATCTATCCCCCTTTTTATGCAAAGGTTTAACAACAGCATATTTCAGTCTATCAGGGAAAATGCCCTGTTCCAGAGAGCTATTACACAGGTGGCTGAGAATCTTACTTATCTGTTGAGAACAAGCTTTTAGTATTTTGCTGGAAATGCCATCAATTCCATGTGAGTTTTCGCTTTTAAGCAAGTTTATTATTTTCCTAATTTCAGAGGGAGAAGTGGGTGAGATTTCAATTGTATCAAATTGCATAGGTATGGCCTCTTCCATTAACAGCCTAGCATCTTCTAATGAACACCTGGATCCTACTATATCCACAACATTTAGAAAATGATTATTAAAAATATTTTCAACTTCTGACTTTTTGTTCGTAAAGTTTTCATTCAATTTGATGGTAATACTGTCTTCCTCTGCTCGTGGTTGACCTGTTTCTCTTTTAATAATATTCCAAATTGTTTTAATTTTATTATCAGAGTTGCTGATTTCAGACATGATACACATACTCCTGGATTTTTTAATAACTTTTCTTAATATAACACAGTAGTTTTTATAATTGTTGATAGTTTCCAGGTCACTACTCTTTCTTGCTGTCAGATACATTTCCCTTTTCCGGTTACAAGATATTTTTTTACCCTTAGTAAGCCATGGTTTGTTACAAGGTTTCATATGAGTATATTTAACTATTTTCTTGGGGAAGCAGTTTTCAAATGCATTTACAAAAATGTCATGAAATAAATTATATTTTAAATTGGCATCAGGTTCATGGTACACCTCATCCCAGTCTATCTGCTGTAGGCTTTCCCTGAAATTTGCAATTGTTAAATCGTTGACTGCACGTACTACTTTGGAGGACTGTTTAGTATTGCTGAATGGAGCTATGTCATATATTGTAACTAGCTGTGCACCATGATCAGAAAGACCATTCTCAACAGGCTGAGCATTTATCTGGTTAAACTTATCTTGGTCTATAAAGAAGTTATCTATCAGTGAGCTGCTATCCTTTACCACCCGAGTAGGAAAATCAATAACGGGTGTCAAATTGAAAGAACCGAGTAATACTTCAAGGTCATTTTTCCTATTACCCTCTTTCAGAGAATCTACATTGAAGTCCCCACAAATAATAATTTGCTTCCCCCTGTCTGACAGATAGCACAACAAGGAGTCCAAATTTTTCAGAAATAGATGAAAATTTCCTGATGGGGACCTATAAACAGTTACAATTATAAATGTGCCTTTATTTAATTTAAGCTCACAGGCACATGCTTCTATATGTTTCTCTACACAAAACTTTTTTGTTTCTATACTTTTTGCACAATGATAACTTTTGACATATATGGCAACTCCTCCTTTCTCCATATTTTCTCTCATTACATGTGCAGAGAGCTTATATCCACTTACATTTACCTTATCCATATCAGTAACAATGTGATGCTCAGACAGGCATAGTACATCTATTTCATTCTCAGCTTCTAAATCTTCTAAACAAACCAGAAGCTCATCTACTTTATTCTTTAAACTCCCAATATTTTGATGAAATATACTTACATTATTTTTAATTATACTTTTCTGAGAACCTTTCCTTATTCTAACATTTGCAGTACTCTCCTGTCTGAGTTTCTCATTGCGCTTAGGCCTAGTTCCTATACCAGTGGTCACACGGTGTTCAGAGAGGCGGATTATGTCAACTGGGTTGGGTGACTTTAATTCATCAATGCAGTTACCTAGGACTGAGATACAACTTGGTGGAGATAAAATTTCTGGTGTTTGGTGAAAATTTATAATTGATAGCTGTGATTGGTGATCCAATGTGCTAGAATTGTGCTGTTTAATTTCTTTCCTAAACTGAAGATTTGTTTCAATCCTGACCTCTCGTAGAACTTGACATCTTTCTGTCTTACCTATCCTAAAAAAGGTGCTGCTCCAACACCTGTAACCACTGGTATTTTACCATTCATGGCAGTGCCTCCCCCCCTTAAATTTCCTGCTATTACCCCAGCCAGTTTCCCCTTCCCTTTCCTGTTGAGATGTAGGCCGTGCCTGGTATAGTCCCACCTACTGAGATCATCAACAGGAACCACACCAATATGAGCCCCCGCACCTGACCCAAGCAGCCGTTCCAACTCCAAATTAACTCTCCCAACAGAAGAGTTCAAATGAGGCCGGTCATGGCGTCTCCGGACAGATACAAATTCAACATTGGTGTGTCTCGATGCCGACGCAATCTTTACCAGGTCACACTCTATACTGTACCCAGGATCTCTGTCGATGCTGTTCCCTGGCCCTCCCACAGTAACCACGGTGTCTTCCCTGGTAAATCCTTTACAGAGTGAACCTAAATCCTCTGTCACCTGATCCAGACTAGCACTTGGTTTGAAAAAATTTGTGACCTGGTATTCTGGTCCTAATTCCTCCTGCAGAAGTTGGCCTACACCTCTCGCATGAGAACTGACTAACAACAAAACTTTCTTCCTTTTCAATGACTTTCCTACATTCTTTTTCAATTTCCTATTGAAAGTTTGTTGTGTCCTGTCTACACCTACCTCTGCTTGAGGCTCATCAGTTTCTAACTGAAGCAACAGGTCAAACTTATTTTTGACATTCACCACAAAACTGTCAGTTCTAGGCCTGTTCCTTCTGCTACCTGTTGCCACTTCCCACCTCTCTTTGCCCTTCTCCCTCCTTAACCTGTCCAGATCTTCCCTAGCCTAATCTAGCTCAGCCTGAAGGGCAGCAATTTTCTCCTCCTGTTCCACTATCTTCCTATCTCTGCTGCAAATCCTACATAACCACTGATGAGCCTGATCCACTTTCCCAACACCCACGCCACTGCAGTCCCCCCAGTGAAAAAAACTACTGCATCCATCACACCAAACCCCGGAACTAACAATTCTACGGCATGTCAGGCACTTCTCACTCATGGCAAAAATAATACTTTAGCTAGAATAAATCAATTAAATTACCGAAAATCAAAAAAGACGTTACAAGAATTAAGCCTATTCACGAATGTATATAAGCAAGTTTCTGATTTAAAATTCCGCTGTTTTTCTGTGCCCACTGAGCTACTAACCTCAAGTTCTTCAACACCTTTCAGAGGATTTAAAGCACTTAACAAGGAAGAATGTGACTGTTAAACAGAAAACCTTTTCTGACTTTAGGTGTTGTAATAATAATTAAGACTGCAGGAAAACTACATTGTAGACGACATCTGGGTGCCCAGCGCTAGGGCTGATGTATTGACAGATGTTAATGAATTAAGCGTGTCTAACCGGAACAAACATGTACTGAAATTGGTCGAAATCTTGTGTGAATAAAGTAATGTACTTGAGTAATTTACTACAGCACTTTGGTGACTGAATGTCAAGTTTCTTAGTGTGTCTGTCGTTTGTTAATGAATACAACGCACTTGTGTACAGCAAGAATGCCAGGTCAGTACATACCTAGTCCACAAAGATATAGCTCTCGTAGTGTCAGAAATTTATTATTTGTTATTTAAGATTGACAAACAAGTAAACTGTGTTTTTTTCTACTGGTGTGCATTTATTTCGAACTGGTTTTCTGCCTATTGGCTCACAGGAAACAACCCAGCATCCAAAAGAGACACAAATACTTAGGAAACCAAACGTTATTAACTAAGATACCAGCGACGTACACAGTGACTACTGTCGTCGCATTATGTGGGAAGTGTCAAATCGAGCGCTCATCACTTGTCTCATACTCCAAATATGTTAAATTACAGTGTCAAGTCGTAATTTACAGGGTGTATAGCATAAAACACTGTACATAACTAAACACACACAATATTAAAATATGTAATTTGTATGAACGTAATACTAAAGGTTGTAAGGAAGAACAACATATAAAAACAATTAATTTGTGGTACAAGTTTGTGGGGACGAATGTGTTCACTAGGACTGAGATCAGGAAGTGTGTGGCTGGTTCATTGGTCATGTGAAACTTAACAGTGGGTATGTGCTCAGTTGTACCTTATCATTTAGAACCAGGTGTGGGTTTTGTGTTGAATGCTTATTTACCTAAAGTACTTTAATAGGCTACATTTATACCCTTTGTTTGCTACGCATAGTACCCCTGTATTTACGTTGTTTTAATAAGCTTTCTTCAGCTCGTGTTCGGCTAAAGTAGAATCTGACCTGTGTTTTCTCAAACTACTTTTGATTCAGTCAGTCTATCTGCTACAGCCGGTCTGTCTGATCTACAATCAGTTTTTCTCAATGAAATTACAAAAGGGTCATATTTTTACAAAAGTTTGATTTTGTTCAATTGGCTACCAGTTTCGGACTACAAAAGTCCGAAACTAATCGCTATTTGGATAGAAAAAGAGATCTGTGCAACTATGACGGTTTTATAATTTCATTGAGTCATAGTAAGTTGCTTCGTATTCCCAACCAGCATGCTGGAAGTAAAAAGGTTGTTTTTTTTTTTTTTTTTTTTTTTTTTTTTTTTTTTTACAGCCAATGCAACTGATGTTATAAACGACATTATTATTTAATAATACATCTGTTTCGTTTTTCTACTTGATTAAGAAATGAGCTGCAGTGTTTATTACATAAAATGGAATTTTACTGTTGTGAGATTTTAGAGTTTTCGCTAATTTTTTTTATGACCTTCCTGGAACGAAAGAGTACGTCGGATGATTTTTGAATGACTGAATCGGAGTAGTAACCTTGTTTCTTTTGCGTATATTCTTATGTTATACAAAATTATAAATTTGAGCCACGAATGGTTTCTTGAGCACAGTAGTAAAGCTATTTCGGTGTCACAATTTGATTTTTATATGGACTACGTAAACTAGCTTTGACAGCAAGATTTTTGACAGTGCCTTTGCTCTTCGCAAGACTTTTTCCTGTGACAAAATAGTGCCATTGTGCATCACTATCGTAAACACTCTTGTGAAAGAATTTTAAATTGATTCCATATTTCTAGATTTCCAGAAGGCTTTTGACACTGTACCACACAAGCGGCTTGTAGTGAAATTTTGTGCTTATGGAACATCGTCTCAGTTACGTGACTGGATTCGTGATTTCCTATCAGAGAGGTCACAGTTTGTAGCAACTAACGAAAAGCCATCTAGTAAAACAGAAGTGATTCCTGGCGTTCCCCAAGGTATTGTTATAGGCCCTTTGCTGTTCCTTATCTATATAAACGATTTAGGAGACAATCTGAGCAGCCGTCTTAGATGTAAATACTAAAAGAGACTGCCCATACGACGCTTGTCCGTCCTATTTTAGAATAATGCTGCGCGGTGTGGGATCCTTACCAGGTAGGACTGACGGAGTACATAGAGAAAGTTCACAGAACGGCAGCACGTTTTGTATCATCGCGAAATGGGGCAGAGAGTGTCATTGAAATGATACGGTTTCTTGGGTGGACATCAATAAAAAACAGGCGTTTTTCGTTGCCGCGGAATCTTCTCATGAAATTTTAACCACCACTTTCTCCTCCAGATGCGAAAATATTTTGTTGACGCCGACCTACATAGGGGGAAATGTTCGTCATAATAAAATAAGGGTAGTTGTTTGTCTTTTCCGCGCACTATACGAGATTGGAATAATAGAGAATTATTATGAAAGAGGTTCGATGAACCCTCTGCCAGACAAATTCGATTTGCAAGGTATTCATGTAGATATAGAAGTAGACCTGATTCCACAGGTATGCAGTTCTACGCAGATCATGCGAAAGAACTTGCTTCTCCTCTATCAGCAGTTTATCGAGCGTCGCTGGAGCAACAAAACGTATCACGATATTGGAAAAGAAATTCAGGTGATCCTCTTTTGTCCGCAGCTCGTGATCTCGCGGTAGCGTTCTCGCTTCCCGAGCACGGGGTCCCGGGTTCGATTCCCGGCGGGGTCAGGGATTTTCTCTGCCTCGTGATGACTGGGTGTTGTGTGACGTCCTTAGGTTAGTTAGGTTTAAGTAGTTCTAAGTTCTAGGGGACTGATGACCATAAATGTTAAGTCCCATAGTGCTCAGGGCCATTTGAGCCATTTGATCCTCTTTTCCAAGAAGAGTAGTTCATCAGATGCAGGTATTTATTGACATATACCACTGCGTCTGCATAGGCGTAAGCAACATCTTTCATGCTCAGACATTTTGACCATTTTCAGCAGTGAAAACTAATATAAGAACATGGATTTCGCAAACAAAAATCGCTTGAAAGTTAGTTCGCTCTGCTTGTCCATGAGATCCTGTGTACCGTACAAAAAAGGTTTCCAAGGCCATGGCGCAATTCTCATCTAATGAACTAAATTCTAAATTACTGAGTCCCAAATTAGATTTGTGTTTGGATTCAGAACTCACAAACGTTTGGTCTACTTCTAAATAAAAAACTAATAAATAACAGTTGCTATGATTTCAATACGTATTTTCATAAACCTTCTTCGACTAAGAAATTATTTTTCACTAAACTTAATTCCTACTTTAAACATCCCAACTACAAAACTATCTGCTCAAAAAACAGGCGTTGATAACGTCTTCATATAAAGTCTAATGAACGAAATCGTATTACAATCAATATCCTCTCAGTGTGTAACATGAAGTTCATTAATTTAAAAAGCAATACTGCTCAGGATTAACGTCAATCAGAGTTTGTGGAGGTGGGGGGTAGGGGGGGGGGGGGTGGAGTTTCAGTTTGCAAAAAATGTATTGTTTAGAAGACATGAAGTGGAGTGTTCTATACAAACTCATGACATGACGAAAAGGCGGCACATTTAATGAGAAAGTTCTTACCTTAGTTGAGAACTGCCTCCCTCAAAGAAGTAAAAGAGGTTCTAACAAAGTTCACAAAACAGACAGCGGCCTTATTGGCTAACTTCAATGTTAACTAAATTGGAAACGACCCAACGTATCGAACTTGTTTCGTAACAGTTATTTCTCAGCACAGCCTACCATGCAACACCTTACAACCTTTTCAGATGTTGTTAACTACCCTGTGCATGTCGTTACATTGACGTGCCCAATACCCAAAATTATTTTATCCAAAATGACACCGGCCGTAGAAGCCTACGAACTTACGCATATTGTCAAAAGACACAGTTTAAATTCCTAAAGGGTTCCGATATTGGGAATCATATTTACTAATACGGTGAGAATGTACTTAACTCGTTACCGTATAAATTACAGACAACTGATTTATTCTTCGTTCTCTCAGAACAATTAGACTGTGTAAGTAACTGTATCGCTTTAAATACATTGGAATGTTATGGTGTAACAGGAAATGTCCAAAATGTTACAAATCATACGTCTGTGGCAGCAAACAGTGGGTGACAGCGGGAAAGACTTCTATATTAAATTATTAGTTAGCACCCAACTGGGAACAAATTACACGTAGAGTGCCACAAGTTTCCATCATAGAACCCTTACTTTCTCTTGTGTATATTAAACATCTTGATTTTATCGATTTTCTAAAGATTGGGAAACATCAACACACGTTCTTAGAATTGACTATATAGAAAAGCATTCGACAATGTAAAGTTAAAGCAATAACAGCCCTCGGTCACAAAATTTAAGTCTTTTGACCAGATTCAGACACTTCTATGAGTTCCTTACATGTGACGTATAAAATAAGTACTGTTTCTTTTTGTAGTGTTGATCAGTTTTCAGTCTTGAAACTGTACTTCTAAGCTTTTAGAGAATCGAAACATTTGAGATGTGGTGCTACAGAAGAATGATGAAAATTGGAGGGACAAATAAAGTAAGAAATGAGGTGGTTCTGCACAGACTCGACAAAGCAAGGAACCCATGGAAACACTGAGAAGAAGACGGGAAGGGATGCTAGGACATATTAAGGCATCATGGAATGACTTCCTCGGTACTAGACGGAGCTGTAAACGGTGAAAGCTGCAGGGGAAGACAGAGGTTGGAATACAAACAACAAATAATTGAGGTCTTGAAGTGCAAATCCTACTGTGGCACAAGAGAGAATACCATGGCGAGCAGCAACAAAGCAGTCAAAAGACTGATGATTCAAAAAAATTAATGACCTATCATCAGTAGAATTACGAATGCAAAGTTTTTTGTTTGTACAGTATATAAACATTGCAAGTACAGTTTTAGAAAGCTATATTAATGAAATTTTCACAGACTTTAATTAAAGGTAACTCCTCTATTGTTAATGAAATTCCCACAGACGTTAATAAATGGTAGCTCGTCGACTGTTTGTCACTAATTAAAAAATTCATTCCATAGTATCATACATTATCAGTAATTCCTCAAGATGAGGTAAAGTTTCTCGACTCCAAAAGCGTATGATACGAATTGTTTGTGGTGTGAACCCAAGAACGACCTGCAGAGGCCCATTAAGGGAAATGGAAATAATAGTTACTACTTCCATAGATATTTAGTTCTTAACGAAATTTGTCATGAATAATACACATCTCTGTAAAACCCACAGCTTAGAACAACATTTATAAGCATTTAAACTTACTTATTTAGCTATTCATTATCCAGGAACGCGCATTTTTGGTAATAGCCTATGAGACTTATTCGCCGGCCGCGGTGGCCGTGCGGTTCTATGCGCTCAGTCCGGAACCGCGCGACTGCTACGGTCGCAGGTTCGAATCCTGCCTCGGGCATGGATATGTGTGATGTCCTTAGGTTAGTTAGGTTTAAGTAGTTCTAAGTTCTAGGGGACTGATGACCTAAGATGTTAAGTCCCATAGCGCTCAGAGCCATTTGAACCATTTTTGAAGACTTATTCGTGGTGACTCCTGATCCAGGTGACGAATTTCTTAGAAGAACCGATGTAGACACGTTTTATTAATGACGTCAAGTAAAGTGAATGTTATGTAAAATCGGACTTCTGCTCATCTTTAATGCAGTGTTATGATGAGTGTAAATAAGTTCTGTAAACTGCTTTCCTACTTTTACGATGTGTACTAACAATAGCCTAAGGTTTACCATACTGCAGTGTTTTGCACATTTCCATGTTTTTTGACAAGTTTCTTATCACCTCTTACATGAAAATGTGTTTTCATATTTGTTTTAGCTTATTTCACGTCCATGAGAACCATTTCTCTGTGGATCTGTGGAATGGACATTATCAGATCCTTCTATCTCTCTCCCTCCTAATTTACGTCATGTACTTCTGTTTTAAATCTTCCACATACCTGGTTTCCTTACTATTTATTAACGGAACATAAAGTGCGTCAAATTTAATCCACATATCGTTCTTAAGGGGACAAAACAATCTGATGTAAAAGTTATGTAGGAAGTACCTCAAGGAAATTTTATACCATTACTGATATTTGTAATAATATATCTATTAGACAAGTCTTAACCTCCGGCTGCACGAGCTAACCGCATGGTCTATGACGCCTTGCTACGGTCCGCGCGGCTCCCCCCGTAGGAGTTTCGAGTCCCTCGGGCATGGGTGTGTGTGTCGTCCTTAGCGTAAGTTAGTTTAAGCTAGGTTAAGTAGTGTGTAAGCTTTGGGATCGAAAACCTCAGCAGTTTGATCTCATAAGCCCTTACCACAAATTTCCAATTATTTTTCTTAAGCTCCATCAGACAGTTTGCGGATGATGTTGTTGTTTACAGAAATATTACAACACCAGTAGCGATAGGTAAACCTGTAGAGATTTGACGATTGTATATAAATATATATTGTTTCAGTACACTATTGTTTCAACGCACTTATTCCGATGAATTACTGGAAACAGTAACGGTAAATTTCCTAGGAGTAATCGTCCAGAACGGGGGACATGAGAGAAGCCTCCACGAAGGGTCTGTCCTGACAACTAAGCCTTACACATCCAGGCGTCCCCTGGGGGTCTAGGTATACCTAGACGGCTGACTCTCTCACCCCAGAAGCAAACAAACATGCGAGTAAATAAATGGTCCTTATCAGAGCCAACTTTAACTATCATATCTATAAATATTGGAGGCATATCATCAGCCAAAGAACATCTGCTATCCAACCTATGCCGTAACAAAAAATGCGACGTCCTTTGTCTACAAGAGACGCATAGAGATGAGCGACAGAGACGACCAAAAATACCGGGCATGAATCTAGCTGCAGAAACACCGCACTCTCAGTATGGAAGTGCTATATTTGTAAGACCAGGGCTTCAGATAATCAGTGCTCACTGCACCGTAGAAAATAACATCGAAGTCATCTCAGTGGAGCTGAGTAACTGCGTGGTTACCTCTGTGTATAAGCCCCCTTCGGCTGCATTTTACTTCACACCACCCAGGAACTTCCATAACAGCAAGACGTCTGTAGTAATCGGTGACTTTAACAGCCATAGTCATTTGTGGGGATACTCTGAAGATGACGAAAATGGGGAGGCAGTTCTCTCCTGGGCTGAATCCTGCCAGTTGTCTCTTATACATGACAGCAAGCTACCCCCTTCCTTGAACAGTGGCAGGTGGCAACGTGGATTTAACCCTGACCTCCTCTTTGTGAGTGAAGACATCACACAGCTTTGCTCCAAATCAGTGTGCTCGCCCATACCAAAGACGCAACACAGGCCACTACTGTGTCAAGTTCTTCCAGCAATAAGGCCACAGGAGGTGAATTTCAAACGGAGATAAAATTTCAAAAAGCTGATTGGAAAAAATTTGCTAAGATGCTGGACGAGGAGATTAAGTCTGTGTGACCTATTCCTGAAAAGTATGACAGCTTTGTTCAAACTGTCAAACATTGCTCCCGGGCATCAATTCCAAGAGGGTGTAGGACAATGTATCTGCAGGGTGTGACACCAGAAACAGCTGCTCTGCTGGACGGATACTATCGACTATATGAAGAAAACCCTTATAGCGAGGAGACTTATCTGGCTGCGCAAAATACTCTCTCCTCAATCTCTGAGGCGAAGAAAGGACAGTGGATTAAACTGATGACAGAATGTGAGATGAGTAGAAGTAGTCAAAAGGCCTGGAGATTGTTACGACACCTTAACAATGATCCCTCCCAACCCAATATGCATACAAATGTGAAGGCAGACCAGATCGCACACCAGCTTTTGAAAAATGGTAAACCTGACCATACCAGTAAAATCGGGAGACGAACCCTGGAAAGGGAGCCCGAACAAGAGGGAAACATTCTGTCTCGACCATTCAGTTTGAATCAGCTCGACTCAGCTCTAAATAAGTGCAAAGTCGGAAAAGCAGCAGTGGTAGATGACATAAGAAGTGAACAGATCAAGAACTTTGGTCCAGGCGCAAAGTGCTGGCTACTCGAGCTAATGAATAATTGTGTCAAGAGCGGCAAGATACCAAAATCTTGGCGGAAAGCAAAAATTATAGCTATACATAAACCAGGGAAAGAGCGGGATGACCCCAAAAGCTATAGGCCAATCTCCCTCCTATGCCACCTGTATAAGGTATTGGAAAGGTTGATCCTCCAAAGAATTACAGATATGATAGAACCATTACTGATCCCTCAACAGGCAGGATTCAATCAAGAGAAGAGCTGCACAGTACAGGTGTTGAATTTGACACAGCATATAGAGGAATGGCTTCCAAAGGCGGCAGATAACAGGAGCGGTGTTTATAGATATTTCAGCCGCCTACGACACTGTCAACCACAGACTCTTGTTGCTGAAGCTATACAACCTCACCAAGGACTACAAACTAACCTGTCTAATTAGAAATCTTCTGCAGAACCGAAGATATTTTGTGGAATATCAAGGACAAAGAAGCAGATGGAGGCAGCAGAAAAATGGGCTGCCGCAGGGCAGTGTACTGGCACCCACCCTCTTCAATATATACACTAATGACCAGCCGTTACCAGAAGGAACAAAAAGCTTCATATATGCAGATGACCGAGCAATCACAGCACAAGATAACAGCTTTGAGAGGGTGGAGCGGAAGCTAACTGATGCTCTGAAAGAATTAACTGGCTATTACAGGGACAATCAATTGAAACCAAATCCTTCTAAGACCCAGACCTGTGCTTTCCACCTCCGAAACAGACAGGCTAGCAGAACCTTGCAGATAGATGGAAGGAACCTCTTTAGAACACTGCAAGACTCCAAAATACCTCAGAGTCACTCTGGACCGTGCTCTTACATATAAGGAACACAGCTTAAAAACAAAGCAAAAAGTGGCTGCCAGGAACAATGTGGTTAGGAAGCTGACTGGAACAACATGGGGAGCACAGCCAGACATCCGCATTAGCCCTCTGCTACTCTGCAGCTGAGTACGGTTGCCCAGTATGGTGCAGATCTAAACATACAAAGAAAGTTGATATTGCTCTGAATGAGACATGTCATGTCACTACGGGTTGTCTAAGACCCACACCTGTGGAAAAACTGTACTGCTTATCCGGCATAGCCCCCCCAGACGTCCGAAGAGATACAGCAGCACGGAGTGAAATGAAGAAGGCATTAACATCCGAAGCCCACCCTCTACATGGCCACCAACCGGCACAGCAAAGACTTGTGTCTAGAAAGAGCTTCCTTCACAGCACAGAACCACTCGCTGACACTCCACATCAACACCGGGAGAAGAGATGGCAGGTCAGATGCCAGCGTCTGGAGGAGTGGCTGATCCCGCAAGAAGTTCTTCCCCCAGGCCACACAGAGAAATGGTCCACATGGAAATCACTCAACCGCCTGCGTTCTTCTGTCACAAGATCCAAGAGTAATCTGGAGAGGTGGGGCTTCCAGGTGGACTCTCTCCAGTGTCACTGCGGAGCTGCCGTGCAGACATCAACACATCTACTACAATGCACATTACCTCCAACTGTGTGCACCATGGAGGACCTCGTAAACGCTACACAAAGTGCACTGGACGTCGCAAATATTTTGGCATCCACTGTACCGATTAAAATTACCTTATGTTTGACAACACAATCTGTGTCTAATCATTTATTTCATTCTTGACTAGTCTAGTTTATAAACCATAATGTATGTATGTACGTAGTAATGTATCTAATATTGTTTTCAGTTTGCTTCTGACACGATAAATAAAAAAAATAAAATAATCGTCCAGAGCAACCTAAAGTGGAATAAAAATTAAACATTTTGGAAAAAAGTCACAACAAGGATGATATTCATTTAAAGAATGTTAAAGAAATATAATTCAACAAAGAAAAAATAATTTTCAAACTATTCATTCGACCTGTTCTTGAACATTACTCATCAGTGTGGGCATTCACAGGTCAGAGTCATAGAATAGAGAGATATAATAAATTGATCGTATAGAAAGCGCGAGACCGTTATGGAGACGCTCCTTAAACTCTACTGGCAGACGCTATAGGTCGGCGTTCTGGATAACGGAGACGTGTGCCTTTGAAATTTGCGTACATCCCAAGAAGAGCATGGCTACATATTACAGTATAAGTCTCATGAAATAACCACGAATAGAAAATACGAGAAATTAGAGCTGATATGATGGTCTACCCTCCTCCCACTGTGCGTGAATGAAGCAGAAAGGTGGCTTGTTGAGTACAGTTGTAGATGTAGGAAATCTCTTCAGAACATCCACACGAATAGCCTTCCCCCGAGCCTGACGGCTCTATATTGGCATCATAGCAACAGTGGCAGATTGACTGTGAGTGACCACGCGACAATCAAAAAATGGCTCTGAGCACTATGGCACTTAACAACTGAGGTCATCAGTCCCCTAGAACGTAGAATTACTTAAACCTAACTAACCTAGGGACATCACACACATCCATGCCCGAGGTAGGATTGGAACCTGCGACCGTAGCGATCGCGCGGTTCCAGACTGAAGCGCCTAGAACCGCTCGGCCACACCGGCCGGCTGGGGGCTCGTCCGCTTAGACAATCAAAGAGGTATGTGCAGGTGCTGTTAGCAAAAGAAGAAATATGCCAGTCCACAATGCTTGAAAGTTATCTAAATAAATAAATATGTAAGTGAAAGTTCCTTTAAAATAATAAAAATAAATAGTGAAGTACTGTTTCTGATTGTAAGCTCTGAGCTCCAATAATAAATGAACTGTCGTAATGAAACTCGTACTGTCTTCATGTGAGAGCAAAGCTGCACTGTAATAACAAACAATTGTCGTAATGTAAAGGGAAGTATTTGTTACTGTAACAGTTAGCAATCAGACTGCAAGAATTTTGAACAATATAAACTGCCTGAGTAATGCACTTTGACATGAAAGCTACAATAATTAGTTTTGTAAAACTGATCACAAAAACGGTCCCTGAATGACATAAGTTGGCCCTGATTGAATAAATAAAAAAAAAACATCAAAACAGTTAGTCCTTACCTGTATTCTGCGCAAATCTGGATAAAGCGTTGCAGTACTGCTCTATCTTGCGCGCCGCTATGCTAAAGCTGCAAATTACTATATCTACACAGAGACACTCGAGAGGTGCAATGAGTTCTCTGTTAGTGGCATGTCAAAAGTAGTTTCCGAACCGTCTTGGTTCCATGACCAATTAAGAATATTAGGACGAAGGTTGGTAACAAAATCAAATATGCGCATAAATGACAACAGTAAGTTTTTTTGCATACTGTGAAAAAGTGCTCGTGGCTGATTTTAAATTTAATGAACTTTTTAACATCCAAATAATACACATTCCTATCCCTGAAATCTAGCAACTCTCACTACAGTAACCAAGATAGTCCGATGGCGTAGCAATAGTGAAAAAATATCATTATAATATTTACCACTTGTATTCCAGTAGACTTCCTCCTTCACAAATCAGTTTCCGTTACAATCTTGATATAATCATGTTGATAAAACACATTGATAAATTGGGACTTTACATTTGAAACGCAACATTGCCATTGCTTCCTCACTCTAACACAGTTTAGCATTATCTGCTTCCTTACTCTGAAACAGCAAAACATGTCTGACCCACTGCGCCTTCGCGCATGTCAGAAATTATACTAACCTGACTTCTGCGAGACAGCTTCACAACATCGCTGCTCGCTCACAATAGATTCAGATACCAAAATTACACGACACCTGTCATGCTTCTATAGCAAACATTTCAATAAGAATCCAAACCAGTAAGCTCAAAGAAGCAAGGTTTCTTTTATATATTGGAACGCAGCTCATAAACATAAGAAAAGATATGGAATCCTACCACGCGATTTTCTAAACAGCATAACGACCACCTTCAATGAGTTCCACATACAGCACAGGAACATTTTGTTTTTAGCCAAGGATCAGCTGTTTGTCTAGGCGGTCAACTACGTTAAATTTTTCGAGCACATTTGGAGAGTTCTTCACGAAAAACCTGATTTCGTTACTAATGTGTGAGTACGGGAGCACTTAATAAGTTTCTATTACTCAGTGCTCACTCATGTCGTCATCGGCCATAGAATAACTCTATTACGCTATCAGAGCAATCACTTAATTAAATTACAAATTATGATGACTGTATACGCCGGATATTATACTGAGTTCCATGCCCTTATGCAAGTTTCAGGTAAAGCAGCGATTCCTCTGTCCGTTGAGTGGGTTACTATTGTTTCACCAGCGAACGTAACCGTGCTTTAAGGATGAAAGTTGTTGAGACTGAAACATTTAACTTTATAAGCGGCACTAACATCTGGTGACGAGTATTTCTGTACTGCCATGCGCTACAGGCTACGTATCTCTCTGTGGAGCAATAAATGTGGCACTGCGAAGTACTAACGTATATATTAGCACTAGTTCATAACGTGACCTTTCAGTTGCTGCAACGTAAAAGGACGAGTGACTAGGAATAAATAACTTCCCTATCCAAGGTTCCAGGAGAAATCAGTGAAATAATAAAGCCTTCTACGCGCTTTGGTGGCTGGAAATGAAATGTCGAGTCGATACTTTAAACCAACAGGATACGGGACACGAGAAGAATAAAGAAACAAATGCAGTTAATTTAATAAGAGTTGGATACGTACATTTGAAGAATCCGTAGTTTTAGTGAAATTGATTGTATTTACGTATCCCCACGGACACCGGCTTACTTGGGTGTTTCTTTATGAATATATAATACTCTGGCAGGCGTCGGCGGAAAGTGCTAAGTCATCCGAGGTAATAACCTCTGCTCCAGGCTACCTACGGGTCACGCGCAACGCAAACATCGGCTGCAATTAAGGAGCGACTGTTCACGGTCAGTTGCGGTGCTTAATTTGTAGATACGGCCCACTCCTTCCAAACAAATGTGATTTAATTGCGTCAGTTTACACGGCCCATATTTAGAGAATTTTTCCATCACGTTTCGTAGGCTGCAGAAATGCCGGCTGACAGGTTGTGACGACAACGCAGTGTGTTACACTTTAACACAGCATCACCACTGAAACATTTAAGTTTATTCTTTTTCATGAAATGGATCGTTTCTGTATTTATTTATTAACTGCGATCAGTTTCACTCTTCCGTAAACATTGTAAACTAAATATGAGAAATTCATTTCTTATGATTGATGTAGTAACGGAAACTCTTAAAAACAGTTTTGGTAAATCTGCACTGGTAATGACAGAGACTTTATATCGCATCAAATCACTGAAACCGTGTGAATGGTTCGAACGAAATTTTTGACAGTACACAGTTTTGGACAGCCATGGGCGGTAAGAGGAGCAGCCGTGTAACATGAGAGTGAGTGAGGATGCAAGTAGGTGCGGCGCTGGCCCGGCGAGCAAGTGTGCAGCAGTTTCTTTTAGTTGCGACAGGCCCTGCGAGTTCCATGGGCCACAATACACTGGCTACCAATAATGATACTTCAAGACGAGCGAAATAATGAGTATAGTTTGGCCCAGCGTTTCTAACCAAAGTGTCACGATCCATTGGTGTGTCGTGAACACTTGTGAGGAGTGCCGCGAGATTGTTAATGTCTTCGAACCTTCCGCAGATAAAATATCTGCAACATAAGAGATTCCATGTTAACTTGCGAGACGCATTGAGCAGCCGTAGGTTTTCAGGTATGTCTGTTACTGTTTTCATGGCCCTTCTTTTAACTATTACGAATTTTGTGGGCTCCCATTCAGATTAAACTGTGCCTTCTCACCTCAGGTGGTTAGGATGTGAACTTCATATTGTTTGGAACCATATCTAAGAGATTTTAATACTGATGTTGTTTTGAAAGGAATTTAGATGGCGTTATAACCATACGCTCTCAAGCAAATTATTGTAATTCTGGCCTATTGTGGTAGTTTAAAGTTTTATAAATTCCTTAGCCATCCCTATAAGTGCTGCTACGTTGAGTATTTTCAATTATTGTTCATTGGTGTTACTATACGTTGTCGTAAAGAAATTCTAAAGCTAACTGTGGTTTCTTCACAGGGCTTTGTTCTAAATGCATACTTTGCGCTGACAGTAAGAAATAGCTTTTTTTTTAATGTTGTTATATACACCTCTGAATCTAGCATCACCACTCCCACCAACAATCACAGTTATTAGGACTCAACATTTTAGTGACCTCATCGATGTGGTCGTACATTGACTGATACCCTCGTGACTAATAACGTGCTATAGCTAACACCATTGGAGCTAAGAAACTGAAATTCTCCAACGGAGGTCGTAAGCCATTTTCCTAGATTACTTGAATGGTGTCCGAGGTTCCTGCAATGTTCGATGTGCTTCGCCCCCCAACACTAATATTATCATGTAAATATTTAACACAGTGGAGAATACCGTCAGTCAGTTGTTCTGAACAAGTTTGGAGAATGGCTGGGCCGCTAGCGACCCGAAACAGTAAGCGACTGTACCTGTGTAAGCAAAGCAGCGAATTTAAGGGTAGCATCTGATGCCATGCATCTCCGAGCAGCATTTGCAGAAACGCTTCCTTTACATCTGCTTTGAAAAACTGTGGTCTCCTGCCAGTTTAGTTAATAAAAGCTCCTGGCGAGGCATATGATAGAGACCAGTGTTGGACTGCACATTTGTAGTGGACTTAAAATCATAACAAACGCATGAAGCCCTGTGAGATATTTTGGGGACAGTCACTGGCATCGTCCATTGACTGGTTTAAAACCGGGAACGTGGCGCCTTGGTCCTGAAGCAGTGGGAGTTCAGCTTCAACAGTTTCTCCACCGGTAAACGGTAGCAGGCGAGCTGAACAAGACAGGGCTTCACAGACATGTGAGAGGTAAAATTAAATGACAGCCGGGCATTGATTCAAAAATCTCCTGGTATGAATCGCGCAGAGCGTCAAGGTCAGAAAAAGCCACTGTTTAAGACAAGAAAGCGACTTCGTCCACGACTTTGAATTCAAAACTGGTAAAGGTATCTAAGTCTAAAATGTCTGTAGCAGTAGAGAAGCATACAGTTAAGAAGATAAATTTTTGTACTTGCAAAAGGGGCACGCCTACACGTCACAATCGATTTCGTCCGAATGTACGGCATATGCAAGGCTTGGCAGAAACGAAAGTGGCAGAAGTGAGAGCTCCAGATGGTCGAACGTTAAGAAGAAATAGCATTTTTGGTACGGGTCGGGCAGGAATGAGCCATTTACTTTGCATAGTTTCTAGGCAGCCTTTGGCGAAGGGAAGGATTACGTAACGGTAGTTCTGGTGTTAAGTCTCTAAGTGGAAACCTTCTTTTTCATTTTTTTACTTTCAACTTTTACGCTACTCTCCCTGTAAATTAATATTTACATAAACAGCACGAGAAGGAAAGCAAAGGAAAATTTAGGATAGCAGGTTTCTCCTCAAATGCATTCCGTTAGTCCAACCGTGCAATGTCTATTTTGTCGTCAGATAAAGAATTTGATCAAAACGCATCAAAACAGCTGTATCTCATAGAGAGAGAGAGAGAGAGAGAGAGAAGAGAGAGAGAGAGAGAGAGAGAGAAAGGCATCGCATCGCCGGAAGACTGCACCAAAATACCTTCCATTCTTGGCTTTCTGAGAATCTGTGTGATGGGAGAGAACTTTCTGTTATCTAAACGTTTAATTTTTCTAGACAATAAAACAACCATCTAGTTGCAAGAATTCTGCACTTTTAAGGTATGCAGAGTGCTGAGAAAATTACTGCTTCGCTGTTTTTTCGGTGAATATCATCGCAGCAAACATAAAGTACCAACTGTAAGAAAACTAAAATACCTAATTTAATATACGAAGTTATCGTGTAAGCGCCACAGTCCTTTCCTGGAAATTTATCTGAAATCTCAAATTTTTCTTTGTCTTTTATTTTCGTGCCTTTTATGGAAACGCTAATAAACACAGTATACTAAGTATTTTTTCCGTTTATTTGCAGCGTACGTGAAGTAAAATTTAAACAGAAAAAAGAAAAGGAAGTCCTAGCATAGGGGCCCGACCCAGTGACCCCCAGATTGCCGTTCTGCACTTTTCCGCTGCACGAACCGCTGCCTCGAAACTACGGTAAAACACATTGTTGATGACTCCCTCGGCCCGAACCAAAAATGCTGTTTTTAGGGTTCCATACCTCAATCGGTGAAACGGTATAGGATCGATTCGTCGTCGATATATCTGTCTGTCTGTCCGACCGTTAAAAACCCTCTTTCCCAGGATGAGGTAGACATATCAAGCTGAAATTTACGTCCCATATTAAGGCCTATTGTCCCTAGGCGGCGTAAAATATGTAGTCTTCTATGTCAACGCAATAAAAAAATGCGGTTGTTTATACATGTATTTTGATACCAGCAAACTCTCTCACCAAACGCTATAGGCCACTTCTCGTCGACCAAGGAGCATGAAATTTGGTAAGAATCAAGGTTTCACAGCTCAACTACAGGAAAATACCCGAGCTGTTTATTGCACTCAAAGAATACGGCCATTTATGCACGTATTTTGATACTTGCAACTTCCCTCATTAGAACCTATAGAGTAGCCTACTTTCTGTTGATACAGAATCACGAAATTTGGCAAGAAGTTCGGTATTACAGGAAAAACAAAGGAAACAATCAAAAATTGTCATATGTAAGTATGTAACAAGAAAGAAATTATTTTTCTTCTCATATTATCTGTACACCTGTTAAGAACCTTTGTCTCGGGAACGGGTTGAGGTATCAAGTTTAAACTTATGTTACATCCTTACACTTATGGTCCCTTGGTGGTGTAAGAAAATTAAGGTTCCACCTAAACGCAATTGAAAAGTACTGTTATTTATGTCACGTAGTTTGATATCTCACCAGCATCGATATCGATACTTGCGTAAATCGTCGAAATTCTCGTTCTCGGGATGAACAAACTATCTAAATAAGTAATTAAGTTTGTACGGAACCCTCGGTGCGTGAGTTCTACTCTCACGTGTCCGGAGTTTCCTATTCGCTTGCCCATCTGGGGCCCCATAACTGTCAGTTTCATTTCTGGCGAAGGGTCACTCGTGCGATAAGTTTGAACGAATTCGGAGGTGACGAGTAGGCACGGTCTCCTTGGTAGCTGCCACTTACAGTTCTCCTGTGAGAACAGCCTCGCTGAAGAACGACAACACGGGACTGGTAGAGCTGTAGTGAAGGAGAGCCAAGTTGATGATATGTACTGCCAACGTCTAATGACACAAAGCGCAGGGGTCCAGCTGGAACTTCAGGGAGAGGCCAGAAAGTGTCAGATACGAAGTAAGATTTTTGTTTCTACATTTCAATTTAATGGCCTTCGTTTAGGGCCCCTACAGCCATATTCCTCCCCCAATGAACCATGGACCTTGCCGTTAGGGTGGAGGCTTGCGTGCCTCAGCGATACAGATAGTCGTACCGTAGGTGCAACCACAACGGAGGGCTATCTGTTGAGAGGCCAGACAAACGTGTGGTTCCTAAAGAGGGGCAGCTGCCTTTTCACTAGTTGTAGGGCCAACAGTCTGCATGATTGACTGATTGGCCTTGTAAAACTAACCAAAACGGCCTTGCCGTGCTGGTACTGCGAACGTCTGAAACTACAGTCGTAATTTTTCCCGAGGGCATGCAGCTTTTCTATATGGTTAAATGATGATGGCGTCTTCTTGGGTAAAATATACCCGAGGTAAAATTGTCCCCCATTCGAATCTCCAGGCGGGGACTGCTCAGGAGGATGCCCTTATCAGAAGAAAGAATACTGGCATTCTACGGATCGGAACATGGAATGTCAGGACCGTTAGTCGGGCAGGTAGGTTAGAAAATTTAAAAAGGAAAATCAATAGGCTGAAGTTAGATACAGTGAGAGCTAGTGAAGTTCGCTGGCAGGAGGAACACGACTTCTGGTCAGGTGAATACAGGGTTATAAATACAAAGTGAAGTAGAGGTATTGCAGGAGTAGGTTTAATAATCAATAAAAAAGTAGGAGTGCGGGAAAGCTACTACCAACAGCATAGTGAACACATTATTGTAGCGAAGATAGACACTAAGCCCACGACTATACAGTAGTAGAAGTTTATATACGAATAGGCTCCGCAGATGACCGAGATATTGAAGAAATGTATGATGGGATAAATGAAATTATTCAGACGGTGAACGGAGACGAAAATTTCATATTCATGTGGGACTGGAATTCGTTAGTAGGAAAAGGAAGAGAAGGAAAAGTAGTAGATGAATATGGACTGTGGGTAAGGAATGACAGAGGAAGCTACCTGGTAGAATTTTGAATAGAGCATAACTTAATCATAGCTAACGCTCGGTTTAAGATTCACGAAAGAAGGTTGTATACGTGGAACAGGCCTGGAGACACTGGAAGGTTTCAGATGGATTATACAATAGTTAAACAGAGATTTAAGAACCAGGTTTTAAATTGTAAGACATTTCTAGGCGCAGATGAGGACTCTTACCATAATTTACTGGTTATGAACTGCAGATTAAAACTAAAGAAACTGAAAAAAGGTGGAAATTTAGGAGATGGGACCTGGATAAACTGTCAGAACCAGAGGTTGCAGAGAGTTTCAGTGAGAGCATTAGCAACGATTCACAGGAACAGGAAAAAGAAATACAGTAGAAGAAGAATGGGTAACTTTGAAAGATTAAATAGTGAAGGTAGCAGAGGATCAAATAGGTAAAAACACGAGGGCTAGTAGGAATCCTTGGGTAACAGAAGATATATTGAATGTAACTGATGACATTAGAAAATACAAAAATGCAGTAAATGAAGCAGGCAAAAGGAATACAAACATCTCAAATATGAGATCGTCAAGAAGTACAAAATGGCTAAGCAGGAATGATTAGAGAACAAATTTAAGGATGTAGAGGTATATATCATTGGGGGTGAGATAGATACTGCTTACAGGAAAATTAAAGAGATCTTTGGAGAAAAGAGAACCACTTGTATGAATATCAAAATATCAAGAGCTCAGATGGAAAACCAGTTCTAAGCAAAGAAGGGACAGCAGAAAGGTGGAAGGAGCATGTCGACGGTTTATAAAAGGGCGATGCACTTGAAGGCAACATTATGGAAATGGAAGAGGCTGTAGGTGAAGATGGAATGGCAGATATGATACTGCATGAAGAATTTGACAGAGCACTGCAAGACCTAGGTTGAAACAAGGCCCCAGGAGTAGACAACATTCCATTAGAGCTACTGATTGCCTTGGGAGAGCTAGCCCTGACAAAACTCTACCATCTCTTGACCAAGATGTATGAGACAAACGGAACTCCGTCAGACTTCAAGAAGAATATAATAATTCCAGTACCAAAGGAAGCATGTGTCGACAGGTGTGGAAATTACCAAACTATTAGCTTAATAAATCACGGCTGCCAAATACTGAGACGTATTATTTACGGACGAATGGAAATACTAGTAGAAGCCGACCGTGTGGAAGATCAGTTCGGATTCCGCAGATTCCGCATTGATCTTCCCCGAGGTCGGCTTCTAACAGTTTTTGTATTCGTCTGTAAGGAATTCACATTAGTATTTTGCAGCCGTGACTTATTAAACTGATAGTTCTGTAATTATCACATATGTTAACACCTCCTTTCTTTGGGATTGGAATTATTATATTCTTCTTGAAGACTGAGGGTGTTTCGCTTGTCTCATACCTCTTGCACACCAGATGGTAGAATTTTGTCAGGGCTGGTTCTCCCAAGGCTGTCAGTAGTGCTAATGGGATGTTGTCTACTCCAGGGGCCTATCATATCTCTCATTCCATCTTCACCTACATCCTCTTCCATTTCCATAATATTGTCCTCAAGTACATCGTCCTTCAACCTTTCTGCTTTTCTTTCTTTGCTTAGAACTAGGTTTCCATTTGAGCTCTTGATATTCATACAAGTGGTTCTGTTTTCTCCAAAGGTCTCTTTAATTTTCCTTTAGGCAGTATCTATCTTACCCTAGTGAGGTATACCTCTATATCCTTTCATTTGTCTTCTAGCCATCCCTGCTTAGCCATTCTGAACTTCTTGTCGATCTCATTTTTGAGTCGTTTGTATTCCTTTTTGCCTGCTTCATTTACTGCATTTATATTTCCTCCTTTCCTCGATTAAATTCAGTATATCTTCTGGGATTAGTACTAGCCCTCTTGTTTTTACCTAATTGATTCTCTGCTGCCTTCACCATTTCATCCCTCAAAGCTACCCATTCTTCTTCTACTCTCTCTTTTTCCCCCATTCATGTCAATGGCTCCCTAATGCTCTCCCAGAGACTCTCTACATCGTCTGGTTCTGTCAGTTTATTCAGGTCCCATCTTCTTAAATTCCCATTTTTTTTTGCAGTTTCTTCAGCTTTCATCTACAGTTCATAACCAGTAGATTGTGGTCAGAGTCCACATCTGCCCCTGGAAATGTCTTACAATTTAAAACCTAGTTCTTAAATCTCTGTCTTACCATTATATAAGCTATCTGAAACCTCCCAGTATCTCCAGGACTCTTCTATTTATACAACTTTCTTTCACGATTCTTGAACCAAGTGTTAGCTATGATTAAGTTATGCTCTGTGCAAAATTCTACCAGGCGCCGAACTCTTCCATTTAATACCCCCTTCCACATTCACGCCGGCCGAAGTGGCCGTTCTGTTCTAGACGCTGCAGTCTGGAACCGCGAGACCGCTACGGTCGCAGGTTAGAATCCTGCCTCGGGCATAGCTGTGTGTGATGTCCTTAGGTTAGTTAGGTTTAACTAGTTGTAAGTTCTAGGGGAGTAATGACCTCAGAAGTTGAGTCCCATAGTGTTCAGAGCCATTTGAACCATCCATCTTCACCTACTACGTTTAATTGCCTTCCATTTCCTACTATCGAATTCCAGTCACCCATGACTATTAAATTTTCGTCTCCCTTCACTATCTGAATAATTTTTTTTTATCTCATCGTGCATGTCATCAATCTCTTCGTCATCTGCGCAGCTAGTTGGCATATAAACTTGTACTACTGTGTTAGGCGTGGACTTCGTGTCTATCTTGGCTACAATAATGCGTTCACTATGATGTTTGCAGTAGCTTACACGCACTCCTATTTTTTATTCATAATTAAATCTACTCCTGCATTACCCCTACTTCATTTTGCATTTGTAACCCTGTATTCACCTGACCAGATTTCTTGTTCCTCCTGCCACCGAACTTCACTAATTCCCACTGTATCTAACTTTAACCTATCCATTTTCCTTATTAAATTTCCTAACCTACCTGCCCAATGTTGAGATCTGACATTCCACGCTCCGATCCGTAGAATGACAGTTTTCTTTCTCCTGATAATGACGTCTTCTCCTGACTAGTCCCCGCCCGGAGAACCGAATGGGGGACTATTTTACCTCCGGAATATTTTAACTAAGAGGACGCCATCATCATTTAATCATACAGTAAAGCTTCATGCCCTCGGGAAAAATTACGGCTGTAGTTGCCCCTTGCTTTCAGCCGTTCGCAGTACCAGCACAGCAATGCCGTTGTGGTTAGTGTTACAAGGGCAGATCAGTCTATCATCCAGACTGTTGCCCCTGCAACTACTGAAGAGGCTGCTGCCCTCTTCAGGAACCACACGTTTGTCTGGCCTCTCAACAGATACCCCTCCGTTGTGGTTGCACCTACGGTACGGCTATCTGTATCGCTGAGGCACGCAAGCCTCCACACCAAAGCCTCCACACCAAAGGCAGGGTCCATGATTTATGTGGAGGGGGGGGGGGGGGGAGGTGGGAACTATATTATAAGTAAAAATTTATTACTCAACAAAATTAACTTCAACCATAAGCCGAAATCATTATATTTGCTCGACAACTGCTTCTACTCAATAGAATTTTTAAAAATGTGTGTAAGGTGTGTGTTGATGTATTTGACTGTAGTTAAGTATACTCTCCACGCGTAAAAAAGAATTAGTCGCAGAAAAGACTAATGAAGATACTATCGTAAAAATGGTCAGTAAGTTGTCATATTTTTCCCTCTTAACAGCCATTGCGAGTGTAAACTAACTTGTTCGATATTACAGTAAGTGACCGTATTTGTAATCCATTGAAAAAGGAAACAGTTAACCATTATCTGCGAAGAACTCTAGGGAAAGATGACCGATAACATCGAAAACCGCCGATATCTTGACCAGTAAGAGTTACTGTCATTCTAGTGCCTTATTCAGTTCGTGCCTTGAAAATGATAGCGGTTTACATGTGGAGCTTTTGACGAATTTATCCAGCTGCATTCTCGGGTGTTATTAGAGCACACAACATGGTGGGAGAAGCTTAACATCTCTTTGGGCAATATGTTGAACATTATAGTCTACATAATTCAAAGGGTACATTGCCCTATAAAAAAGCTAGGAAGTTCTCATTAATATTTATGCAACTGATATGTTGACAAACACATTTTTTAAACCACGAGACTTTAAAACTAAGAAATATTATTACTTTGTCCAAAGTCTACCATCGTCACTACAATTTGAGTATGTTTCTGAACAATATGATTGTGAATTTACGATGATAGGTTCAAGGCTTATATCCATCTTCCCTGTCAAATTATTCTTTCTGAAGGTTTTCAGCATGCCACAAAGACTGTCCCCACGCTACTGGTGGGATGTAGTCTATTGCCTCATGCACAAGCGATTCAGTGAATGTTGTCTTGAATGTTTTCTCCTCCCTCTCATATAGCCTTATCCTGTGCCAAAATTAACTCCATAGGGCTACACTGACAGTGACACGTTAATAAACGCAAAACGGAGTGACTCCATTCAGGTGCAAGGAAGTCAAGTTTGTACGTTCTGTCACGCGACTTGTATAAATTGTGGCCTCAGCTGCCCGAGACTGCAGTCATTTGTGTGTGAGTTAACGTTTGCGTGAATGTGGATGTGTGTGCTTGTCGTCTAATTTTGGCGAAGGCCTTAATGGCCGAAAGCTATATTTGTGACAGCCTTTCTGTTGTGCATATCTGCGACTCAGCATCTCCGCAATATGGCGAGTAGCAACTTTCCTTTACACAATATTGTCACATTCCATCCTGGATTTTACATTATTTAAATTGCATTGTAATAATACTAAAATTATATAGAAATAGTACACCGAAAATACAGAGTATCAATTTACAATGCAGCGTTTGAAACAGTGTTTGTTTTTGAACAATTTCAGGGAAACGACTTCATGGTCAGCATAAGAAATAAAGATAACAATGAACTTGACCTGCAGTGCTTGAGGAGAAGCAACAATTTTGTGAACTCTGCATCGAATGTGTTTGAATGGAAGATTCGTAATCAATGTCGTTTGACTTACAGTGCAGAACAGAATGAGGTTGTACGTTTAGCGCCTACTGCATGGCAACCCGGTGCGCAGAAGTGTTAAAAGAGTTGCTAGGCATACAGATACTTGAAGTTCCTTGAAGGAAAGTCTTCAGGGAATTACTGTGAGTAATAGAAAAATCAGACAGGTAATGGGACAGATTCGAGTGTATGACGTAAATGTGATTTACTGAGAATGCACAGGAGGTGGTCAGGACGTGGACAGATGAATGGGTGGTCGAAGGAGAAAGGAATATTTTAGTAGCATTTCAAGAGATACGAAAATATCGATAACGTGATGTACCTGAAGATGGATAGTTCATATTAGAATTTACACATGAGCTACAAGGATACGTAGCGTCGATGAACATAATGGATGGAGCAGTCTGAAGGACACCATCTTTCAGGCGATGCCCCGTAGCAGTTAATGGCGATATTAATGAAAAGGTTTGTAAAGCCTATTCCGTATTAACCTCCATCTCTTCCCAGAGATAATGCCACATGAATGCAGATCTTTTGGAAAACCAATACTGTTACACATATAGGAACCATTATGTCCTGTTATCTTTATAGTTGTTAGCAGTTCAGCACGTGCTCAGTGTAGTTACTATTTATTGTTTCATATCTTTCACACCTCTTTCGATATTAATCGTATGGACACACTTGGCTTTAGTTTGGTCACAAGTTTGGAACACAAACTTCTATAATATTTGGAGGTCGTCGATGTGTGAATAATACAACAATGACATTAAAAATCCCCTTGGGCCGAGCCGGCCGGGGTGGCCGAGCGGTTCTAGGCTCTACAGTCTGGAACCGCGCGATCGCTACGGTCGCAGGTTCGAATCCTGCCTCGGGCATGGGTGTGTGTGATGTCCGCAGGTTAGTTAGGTTTAAGTAGTTCTAAGTTCTAGGGGACTGATGACCTCAGAAGTTAAGTCCCATAGTGCTCAGAGCCATTTTAACCCCTTGGGCCAAAATCTAAGAGACAGAGGTCAGGTGAAACTTTAGGTCAGGCTATAGCACCTCCTTCACCAATCCGTCACACTAACGAACATCGGTGTTTGATGCTTTTATGCGAGACGAGGCAACTGATGACATGCTGTGTCGTGCATAAACCAGAATCATTGTCTGAATGAAAGGATAACGTTCTCCAGTAGCGTAGGTAATTTGTCACTCAGAAATTAATGATTAACAGCGCCTGCTAATATTTTAGGTAAAGTATAAGGCTGTAGGGCACTGTCGCGTACATATGCTGCCCACGTGTTGATATTAAAGCGAACCTAGTGCCTTACTACCATTATCGCTCAAGGATTTGCATCAGCGTACGAGTGGCTGTTGTACTAAGACATTATCCCACCTCTTTCATAAATAAAATCCAGACAGTGAGGTGTGAATGCCTAGCGTTCCGTCCTACAATTAAAATAGGCGGGCACTACTGCCATTTGACATGGTGGACTTGTCACCTGTCAGCTTACACACGGCTTGAATGATATGTATAAATTACTTGTTCGTGCAGAATTATCCACGTCAGAGCATAGGTGATGCGTCTATAAGCTTCCATATGTTACAGGTTCTTCATCTACTACCGTACTATTTTCGACCGTCGTACTGTGCAAAGTTCACTGAAATCCCTTGTCCTCGACGTGAATGGTTCCGTTCAGTAAGTCGCTGTAAAAGCTGCCAAATATTTAATCAGATACAATGTAGCATTCCGTACGTCGTTGTCGGAAGTGTCATATGCGGTTCGAAGAACAACGTTGGCTAAAACATAGCAAAATGGCACATCTGCCATTTCCCGCGTTGAATAATATGACACCATTTCACATAATATTGAATCGTTTATCTTCTTCTGATGCCAGCACAACTTCTAAATGATACGTACCGAATGTCTCAGGTAAGACCGTCGTAACTGATACGATTAATAATCACATTCGTACGAGTTATTACAGAGACAGTTGTAACAAATGAGCAATTACGATGCCTATTCGAAAGTAATGTCCAATGGGTAGCGAAACGGAAACCACAGTGAATATAAAAAATGCTTCCTCTGCAACAGTTACTTACACCTTCCAGCTACTTCTCTACATAGTCGCCGGTCCGAATGAAACATTTGTCATGGCTTTGTACGAACGTTCCAATACCCTCCTAGCAGAATGCAGCCACCTGTGCTTTCCACCAATTCTCTACGCTCGTCTGTAGCTCGTTGTCCGTGTGAAAACGTTGTTTTCATAGCCAGCAGTTCATGTGAGCAGAGATGAATATCAGAGAGAGCCAATTCTGGACTGTATGGTGGGTGATTAAACACTTCCCATCGAAACATCTTCATTGCAGGAACATCTTCATTGCCTCTGCAGAGTGCGGCCGATAATTGTCAAGAAGAAGAAAACGCATGACAGTTATGTCTTGTGGGCTGCATGACACCAGGTGAAATCTATTACCAGAAACTCTTACTTGGCGGGAGACACATCTTTTGGCCATCTCTACGTGCTCACTGTGTGCTCAGAACTGAGAAGAGCGACGTGACGCGATTGACAGGCATCACTGAGTTTTCCATTTCGCGATCGATCGAACCTTACTTTTCGAATAGCCTTCGCAACATCAACAGTAAGATAGGTTGCAACAATGACTGCACGACACTCAAGAGATACGTATTTTCTTTTTTTCTTTATCAATAATCTCTATCACAATTTTCTTTCCAATACAGGATCCGCATTCTTTGTGCAACTGAGTAGACAACGCACTCTCTTTAACAGTGAATTGCACGACATGGCTTGAGCTAGTCGTTCCGGCAGTCCACATGCCACTGCGTGGATTGTCACTTTGCCGCAAAAAGGAGTGTCAGGAAGAGAAATTTCCGACCAGTTTGGCATACAGCAAACCGACGTCATTCGAACGTAGAGCTGTAATCGTCAGACGTAAAACACTTAAGAAATGTCGCTTCGTGGTCTGCCAGGTCAGAAACACCAGATGATGACTGCTGCTTACAAACTGTGATTCATAGGTAGCCATAGGAGAATGCTGAAATACTGCTCAACTGCCGTTTGGAGGATACTGAGAGGTTGTATTTGTGCAGACTGTTCGCAACAGTCTTTATATGATCAGTTTGGCTTCTAAGCGTCTATTAGAAACGACAGTAGTGAATATAGCACTGTTGTATAAGATAAAGGTGGGCAAGGGAACATCTGGAATGGAAAATGGATGAACTGAGGTCTATTCACCGAAGAATACAGTATTTTTCTGCAGCCAGATAAGAGACAATGAAGGTCGAGGGGGCGAACACGTTACCAGTGCACATCTGAGACATGCAATTCCACGAGGTGAGTTTGTCGTGATAAAACGGTACTGTCAGTTCCGTTTCATGCGATCTGTTATACGATATCTCCAAGCGAGTTAAAAATAAACGAGGAACTTTGAATCTCACTCTTTCACTTTCATTAGGACCCTCTGGAGGAAGAATGGGCAGGGTAAAGCATTTTGTTGTTACCCACTGATACCTCTTAATCCACTTTTCTTCCTGTAAACCTTTCTGAATGAGATGATGGATGAATGTTTTTTTTTTTTTTTTTAAGTTCTCTGCATGAGTTACACCAACTTTGCTGTAGTGTGATAATCATAGAGCTGACGGAGAACACAGGGCGAGACAAAGATGTGCCGTTGCTTGGAATCACACTGCCCCTGCAGTCGTCAAGGAAGTTAAAGATTCTAACTATCTCTTCCACTCAGCGAAAACGGGCCCGCTGAGATCTGCGGACCCACCAATATTTTTCTGGTACCTGTCTTAAAAGTACAACATGGTATTTTCGTTGAGCTTTCTGTTATAGTTTGGAGCTAGGCTTCTGTTAATTCACTATATAGTATTTTCATTTTTTTTCTCCTTAGTGCTATAGTTCAGCAGCTATTTTCGTTGTCACATTTTTGATTATAATTAAAAAATTTTCCCGTGTAAAAGGCATGCTTGTGGCATAGCTTATGCTTGTGAGGGAGTATTTCCACATGCAGTTCAAGATCAGTGAATTTGAGGTTTCATGCTTTACCTAATTTCTAAATTCAGATACTTGTTGGTTCGACAAAATTTTAAAATATTTCTATATGAACTGAATGTGTGTGCTCGTGTCTCAACCCTTTGATGCTGAGCACATCACGTTGCTGAGTAATTGATCAAAGTTTATCCTGAAGTGTTTAAATGAATTTCTCGTAGCCATAAGCGATTGCGTTTTGTTATTTCATGGCCCGCTTTCTGGGAGTTAGGCAATTTTTGTTCGATACTGCACATAATAGTCAAAGGCATAATATGTTATGTGTTCTTCAGTTCGCATCAAACAAGCAGTGCTATGCTTCATACTGTCGTACATGAAATTACGAACTGAACGAGTACTATCATGTCTAATGAATCTTCTCTCCTTTGGCACGTGTAGAATTTAATGTGTTTTACAACATTTTGGTATATAACTAGTGACATAAATCTAATCACTCCGTTTTCGCCCTAGTCCATTAAGTGAGCACCAGTAGATCCTTGGCAGATTCTATATCTGAAACTTAGTATACCAGTTCTAGTGAATTTGGATGAATTATTCCACTACCAATATCTCATACGGTTCTTCTTATCCACCGTTCATATAAAATAAGCTACATGTGTGATAGCATCGACATGTTACTCAATGTAAATTATCAATTATCTTAGGTGACTATGTAATTATAACGTTTTCATTCCTGTCCACCTCGCTCTTATTGGCATTTATTAATGTAGGAGTCGATGTCCATGGTATTCGTTTAAAAATAATAAATGTCCTTTATAGTGATTATTGACTAATTATCTATTATTAATAAACTGCTCACCTCCAAGCTTCAACCCAATAAGGTGGACTACTACGATGTAATGAATGCTCTGAGATGCATATAAAATTCTTCCAAACACCATCTCACATTCTTGAGCTCATGTCATAGTGAAAGTTTTCGTTGCATGTAAAACCAATGCTAACAATATCACTAGCCACGTAAAACAGTTCTTTCCTTTCCGCTTGTCTAACACATGTTCACTGATACACTGATAGCCTGATCTGAAAATACATTTATAGCGTACTGCATTCAAGTGCTGCCGTCCTCATGTAGTAGCGGGTTTAAATAATTTTATTAAACACCACACCTAACTCCCCCTTTCAGTCCCGCCTCACACACGGTAGTCGGAGGTCTCACATCCCTATCGATCGTAGCTTGAAGGCTGTGTAGTGGTTATCCAGTCTCTTGTAAAGCCCTACTGCCAGAATTTCGGCTTTGAATATGTCTTTCAAAACTATATTGCACGAGAACACCGTGCTCACTTCAGTCGGACGGCAGAAATCAAGCAGAGAGGATGAACTGCGGTATCTTTTGACATTAAAGAGACTGAGTATACTTCGAACCAGCAACAACTTGCAGTGCGTCTTCATAGGAGCCATCGTCACACACAGTGTGTATTCAAGTTGCAATGGTCAAAGTGTGCGACAGGCCTCAGCATCAACAACTAGACCACCTTGTTAACAGCATACCAGGGAGCGTGCAAGTATGTTGCTGTGCGTGGAGAAGAATGTTCCCAAATTGTAGATTTATCTTTATAAATATGAAAAGATGCCTGTTTTTGAACAAGACGCCGTTATTTGGATAATTTTAGGTTTTATTTCTCAATAAAACTTTCCATTACAATATGAAACAGGCGAATCTAGAACTTATAGTGCGTAGACATCCCATTTCATTTGTTAATATTAACGGATGGCGCAGTAATCGACAACAAAGCGAAAATTACAGAAGCATGTGAAGAATTCTTTGAAAGTTAGTGTAGTTCAAGAGATACATCAGAAATGTAAATAACTACCACCAGAAGTAAAAAGATTAAAAATCTGTGCAGAAATTCTTTGGAGGAAGTGGATGCCCCGAGCTTAGAACAGTGTAGGAACTTCTCAAGAAAAAGCTATAAAACGACAAAAAAGAAGAAAAAGTAAATGAGCAATCAGCATTTCCTCCGTAATATACAACAAACTAATTAACATCGTTATCAACCACGTAGAAAACTCGTGGGACTCTGATCGTTCAAAGCAACAAGCATGTTTTACAAATGGTTACAGTACAATCACGGGTACGTAATGAACGATGTTATAACACTGTGACATGAGTGAGAATTAGCACTTAGCTTCAGAAAATTTTAGAAACTCTTTGGCATAGTTAAAACAATGATGCGTGAGACACTTTCTGGCAGCTACATGTGTGCAATACCTGCTAGTTTACTTATTGGGACCCGTGAAAGTTAAATGTGTTGTGAGATGGAAGATGGAATCAATTTTTTAAGTTGACTTACCGCAAGGAAGTGGCTGCTAGCGCGTTCTTTTTCATTCTGTCATGTATCTGAAGACTGATTATTTTCTGTGTGGGACATTCAACACGTAAAATAGACTACATCCTGCAGAAACAAAAACCCAAGTAATTTGTTGCCGTGTTTAAAACTCTGGTTATGTATCCTGGGGAGGAAAGGGAGGGGGTGGGGGTTGCGGGGTAGGATCCCCATCCATTCATACAGATTTAGTCGTTTTACTTTCCTCAATTAATTACCTTCCACACCTGTGACCAATAAGAACCTTTGTTACGTCTTGAATGATATCATCTTCGACGAGGCGTCAAATCCTAATCTTTGCTCATCTTTCTTCATTGTTCATTTTTATAATGAACTAAATGCTTCGAGATACAACAAGTACCTGATTTCCCGGCAACCGTTTCAACACGTCAGCTAAGCAGGTTGCCTAGTTACAGGTGCATACGCAGTTCGGTTTCCTTCTGAGTGCTGCGCTCTGTTGGAAACCACCGCAGATAGATGTACATTGAGGCAGCGTCTTACGGAACAGCGAATGTCGCTGCTTTCAGCGTTATTTTGTCATCACTGCAGTCAAGTAGCAGAAAACTCCAAAGAGAAATAAATACTGATTATTGTCGACCTTGCGAAGGACACTGTACCGATTCGCGGTACAAAATACTAAATCGTGCGCTTACAAGTTAGACACAAAACAACGTAAAATGAACATTGTAAAAAAAAAAAAAAAAACTGAAAATGCGCATGCAGTTATCTGTCATAACGTTAATTTATAATGAAATTAAATAATAATGGTACAAACAGACCCTATAAGAGAGCTGTATAGGATCTTTGTGGTAATTAGTTGTTATTTTACTCGCTGGCGAAAGAAACTAAAAAGACCAGCGTTATTACTCACTCTCTGTTCTAGTCTCGAAGCTAACGCACGTTACGGTGGCCTTTCGCATTGTAAGTTGTAAAGTTTTAAATAATATATGGTAATTTATGCTGATCGTGCATTTGTCTTTCATATGCCTAGTGACTTTCATGCAGAACTAAAAATATTATTCGTAGGGTTTTCAGTACGCTGGATAATTAACAAGAAGGGCCGAACAATCGACCACTCTTGGGAGACGTATTGCATAGGAATAATTTTATTATAATTTCATTGTGTTCCGTCAACGGTCGCTTTAAAAGATTCGCACCATAATTATTAAAGAAAAGAAAGTGAATACATTAATTTATTTCGTATTGAAGTATAAACTAAGAACATTCAGTTCAGATATTGGCCGCAGCTCGACAGAATCAAGATTATTACGTTCCAAAAGAGGGAAATATTTTCTTTAATTCAAAGGTTTCTTTTAATTAAATTTCGCTACAGTAAAGTTATCCTGCAGCAATATTTTAATGTGATAACACGAAATACAATCCCAGAGATTATGTTTACGTTTTTTTGTCAGTATTAAAGCTCCACGTAGACATCAGTCTCAACCAATTCTAAAAGCTCCTCACGCAGTCCTATATTAACAAGGCGGTGAGTTGCGCGCTGTTAATTAATAGGAGCTCAGAGAACTATTTTACGAAAGGTTAGATTCTGGTCCCACATGTGATCATGATTCTTTCTTGTGTCCACTCCACCAAATAAGTGCTCTGTTCACGCTCTTACCGGGCGTAAATATCAGTGAAGTTAGATGGTAAGATCCTCTTACACTCTTTACGTCACATTCGTTGACTACACCCGGGCAATAGCGGTACAAATGGCGCCCAACGTGGGGTTCGACTAAATAAATGTTATTGTTCGGTATCCAACTGACCAGTCAGAAATATTGCTGTAGTGAGTACAATATTACTGAAAAATTAACAGTACCAGATTATGTTTATGTATGTACAATAACAATTTTCTACAGCTTGTAATTCTGTAAATGTTTTTTCCATTAACTTATAACAATTACAATCCATTACTGAGCACGGAAAATAAGTAACTCGAGCTACTGGACTGGGACAGACTGCAGCTGCCATAAGATTATTGTACAAAACAGACGTCTGAACCTTGATGTCGAGCGACAAGTAACAGAGATTGCTTACCAAGGTAACTGATACAACTGCATGAGCTCCGAAGTTCAATATTAGAATCATTAGGTAACTGGGGGCCATGCAGAGTGCTTACTGATTACATAAAGTGTGACATTCAATACTTTGATTAGTGCAACCGGGTACATTAATTTCAAAAATGTGTATGTTTGACTGCAGTGCTAAAGTTCAAGTGTAGCCACATGCTTTTAATTGACATAGGCATTTTGTGAAATAAGCTACACAATCTGATATGTTGCTATAGATCGTTTAAAAGTTCCATTCAAGAGTAATTTTAATTTTTCTTGCCAATCTGTGTTGGAATATGTGGTGTATTTTTGTGTTTCTTGCGTATTTTGGGGGTAAAAGTGTTAATACAAGTATGGTTAAGACCTGCAAAGAGAGAAACCTAGACATGGACGACACAGCAGTGATCGATGACGAATCTGTTTCGGCAATCAACAATTTGGAAACTGAACAGAGCAATGTAGAGGAAACATTGCCTGCGGCTAGCGGTCAACAGCTGGAACAGCAAACAGTCGTCAGCTCAGCTGACGATTCTAACAAATGAACATCAGTTGTAAACACAGCTGATGAGCTGCCGCAGCCAGCACCGACGAGTGATTTTCTTCTACATCTACATCTACATCTACATGGATACTTTGCATATTGCATTTAAGTGCCTGGAGAGCGTTCATTGAACCGCCTTCACAATTCTTTATTATTCCAATCTCGTAAAGCGCGCGGAAAGAATGAACACCTATATCATTCCGAACGAGCTCTGATTTCTCTTGCCCTATGTAGGTCGGTGTCAACAAAATATTTTCGCATTCGGAGGAGAAAGTTGGTGATTGGAATTTCGTGAGAAGATTTCGTCGCAACGAAAAACGCCTTTGTTTTAATGATTTCCAGCCCAAATCCTGTATCATTTCTGTGACACTCTCTCCCATATTTCGCGATAATACAAAACGTGCTGCCTTTCCTTGAACTTTTTCAATGTACTCCGTCAGTCCTATCTGGTAAGGATCCCACACCGCGCAGCAGTATTCTAAAAGAGGACGGACAAGCGTAGTGTAGGCAGTCTCCTTTCTGTAAACAACCGAAGACGGCTGCTCAGATTGTCTCCCAAATCGTTTATATAGATAAGGAATAACAAAGAGCCTATAACACTATCTTGGGGAACGCCTGAAATTACTTCTGTTTTACTCGATGAGTTTCCGTCAATTACTACGAACTGTGACCTCTCTGAGAGGAAATCGCAAATCCAGTCACATAACTGAGACGATATTCCATAAACACGCAATTTCACTACGAGCCGCTTGTGTGGTACAGTGTCAAAAGCCTTCCGGAAATCCAAGAATACGGAATCGATCTGAAATCCCTTGTCAATAGCACTCAGAACTTCATGTGAATAAAGAGTTAGTTGTGTTTCACAGGAATGATGTTTTCTAAACCCATGTTGACTGTGTGTCAATAGACCGTTTTCTTCCAGGTAATTCATAATGTTCGAACACAATATATGTTCTAAAATCCTGCTGTATATCGACGTTAACGATATGGGCCTGTAATTTAGTGGATTACACCTACTACCTTTCTTGAATATAGGTGTGACCTGTGCAGCTTTCCAGTCTTTGGGTACGGATCTTTCGTCGAGAGAACGGTTGTATATGATTGTTAAGTATGGAGCTAATGCGTCAGCATACTCCGAAAGGAACCTAATTGGTATACAGTCTGGACCAGAAGACTTGCATTTGTTAAGCGATTTGAGTTGCTTCACTACTCAGAGGATATTTACTTCAACGTTACTCATGTTGGCAGCTGTTCTGGATTCGAATTTTGGGATATTTACCTCGTCTTCTTTTGTGAAGGCATTTCGGAAGGCCGTATTGCTGGCAAATATCGAGTTGAGAGAAAAAGTAGGAGGGAAACGTGAAAAAGAGGAGCGTTTCGAAAGAGAAAAGGTTCTAATAGCTCAAGTGAAGAATATATTAGAAGTAGAACGTGCGGAAAATGAAAAATCGATAATAATGAAGTTAAAATTATAGTAACCGCAGAACGCTTGGAAAGGGAAAGGAAAGAAGTGGAACGTGATGAACGTTTAGTCAGTCGACTAAACCAGAATTTAGATGAACGAGATCAAGTTAGGTTCTCACATCTTAAGGAAGAAATATATGGTCTGCGGAAACAAGTTCCCGGATTGGTAGTACAAAG
The DNA here is from genome assembly GCF_021461395.2 of Schistocerca americana. Classification (NCBI taxonomy): domain Eukaryota; kingdom Metazoa; phylum Arthropoda; class Insecta; order Orthoptera; family Acrididae; genus Schistocerca; species Schistocerca americana. The sequence goes on from NC_060123.1 coordinate 255,760,119, forward strand.
TAAAGGTATTCCAACAAAAGTCCAGAAACTTGACGAGATGGTGACCGAATTCGACAGAGCGCAACAAGCACTGGAGGGTCAGGTGAAATCACTAGCTAAAAATCTAGATCGAATAGCTGACAGCGCAGAAACAAAAATAGAACAAGAAGTAAAGAATGTGTTGCAAAGGTTATATATACGTGTTGAGTGTGAGAGCCAGGACTCGAACACGCACTTAAACCCCGAACTAAGTGGGATGCGGCAGCGTACTTCCGCTTTAGAAAGGGGACGTGGTCGTAAGGAACGTAATAGCCCACCACCCATTAGTACTCGGTACAACGTACCTGTGAGTATGTCGAACGGTGAGCAGTAGGCTTGCAATAGTGCCAAGCAGTATAGCCCGTGCAGTTATGGGAGTATTATTGGTGCGACAAATGTGGGTGCAGCGACAAATGTGGGTGCAGTGCCAACTGTCGCACAGGTAAAACACGAGGGGTCCCTTATTAAGCACAGGCAGTTCCAAATATTCACTGACGAACGAAAGTCAATCCACCCAGTGATATACCGGGTGATCAAAAAGTCAGTATAAATATGAGAACTTAATAAACCACGGAATAATGTAGATAGAGAGGTAAAAGTTGACGTACATGCTTGGAATGACATGGGGTTTTATTAGAACAAAAAAAAAAACTAAATAATGCTAGACGCGTGAAAGATCTCTTGCGCGTGTCGTTTGGTGATGATCGTGTGCTCAGCCGCCACTTTCGTCATGCTTGGCCTCCCAGGTCCGCAGACCTCAGTCCGTGCGATTATTGGCTTTGGGGTTACCTGGAGTCTCAAGTGTATCGTGATCGACCGACATCTCTAGAGTTGCTGAAAGACAACATCCGACGCCAATGTCTCACCATAACTCCGGACATGCTTTACAGTGCTGTTCACAACATTTTTCCTCGACTACAGTTATTGTTGAGGAATGACGGTGGAAATACTGAGCATTTACTGTAAAGAACATCACCTTTGCTTTGTCTTTCTTTGTTGTGCTAATTATTGCTATTCTGATCAGATTAAGCGTCATCTGTCGGACATTTTTCAAACTTTGTATTTTTTTGGTTCTAATAAAACCCCATGTCATTCCAAGCATTTGTGTCAATTTGTACCTCTCTATCTATATTATTCCGTGATTTATTCAGTTTTCAAATTTATACTGACTTTTCGATCACCCAGTATATTAAGAGCTTTAGAAATGTCTTACCTTTTTTTGGACGGAGAAACAGACAATACAATTCATGATTTCTTTTATAGACGGAGATGCAGCTCTCTGGGCAATGGAGGCTGCAGAGAATTGACAGGTATATTCAAACTTTGAGAAGATGTTTGTAGCTCGCTTCTGATCGTCATGTGTACAAGAACTACTGAGAAAGCAAGTGTTTAACCCCGAGCCGTTTAATCCCCTTCAAGGCAATCTTCGAAAATACTTCGAAAGGTATTTAAACAAGACACGATACTGGGATGAACCCGTGCTCCAGAGACATCTATTACGTGTATTAAGGGGCAAGTTACGAATTTCAATTAGGGAAATGCTTGTTCATATGCCTGATACGGACCTCGAACAATTTATGGCCACCGTAGATTCGTTAGAATTAATACGAGAAGACGCCAGGCAAAACGAACTGGGCGGTGGTGGGCCACTATCTAACAGTAGTAACAATAAACAAAGAAGTCCGAATGGAAACAGTTCCAGAAAAGGCGGACATAACAGAGAAAGTGATTACCACACCGACCGCAGTACAAACTGGCAGACACAGCACGCTCCTGACGACCAGAACGTGCCGATGAATAACATAAATGTTATACCAATGCCGCCGCCAACTACACAGCAGCGTTGGACTCCACAACCACAGTATGTCCCAAACAGCAAAAACAGAAACAAAATGAAACAGTACGCACTGCGGAAGTTGTTGAAGAGCCGAAACCCGGGGGCGGTAAACTCCAACCGACCTATGTAAGCCTTCCACATAGGGTCGGTATGGCACAGGGCGAATGCAGGCGAAGCGTGCAGACAGTCATGTTGAGATATAGTGAAGCTGAAAACCTCAGGGAGGAACTAATTGCTGAACCCAGACAAGTGTCGCACAAAAGGTTGAGTTAGTGCAAGCTGCTTTTAAGGCTCAGGTAAACGGAATACCGTAAATGTCATTATTGATACAGGAGCAAGTGCTCAGTTATGGAATATGAATTTTATAAATGCGTAGACCAGGTTAAGAGACTGCCAATTTTTCCAGTGCAAAAGTGTAAAATTGTGGGGACCATACGTGGCCGGGTGCATATCATTAAAAATCAGGTACAGGCCGTCCTAGACATAGAAAAAGAAGCGATGGAATGCTCGTTCTTGGTCGTTAGGAACTTAACGGTATCCTGTATCCTGGGTTTGGATACGTTGCGTGAGAGGAACACAAAGATAGACCTCTCTCGTGCGACATGCACAGTGAAAAACCACAATAAGGCGATTGAACTAGCATTGGTAAAGAATGTTGCCACATATAACAACTACTGTAGGCAGGTACAGGTGGATGTCTCTGACCAAAAGGTACTGCATGTAGGAAATGACTGTTACAGGGGGACGACGATAAGATAGTCCATGATACCGAATCTGAAAAAAAAAAAGAAATATGACAAGGTATTGAAGTAAATGTGTCGCAGTCGAGTTACCTCGATCGTAACCAAAAGAACGAACAGACTCATCTTCTAAATACGTATAGTCAGGTATTCTCCTAGAAACTTGGTGTAATAAGTGGATACACTTAAGTCATGGAAATTAAACCGCATGATACGTTTTCCGCTCCTCGTATTCCGTGCCATGGGCTAAAAAGCAAGCCGTAGCTAAAGAGATTTAGTAATTGCTTAAATGGCAAAAAATAGAACATTCACAGTCGCCATATAGCAGCCCTCTGCTCGCAGTGGCGAAAGCAGATGGAAGTATGCGGTTAGTACTGGATGTCCGAGACAGTAACAAAATCATTATGTCTGTAAGAACCCGACCTGAAATGAAGATCACGAAAAAAAAGTAGTTAGAGTAGTATTAGGTTATTTTATTTATTTTAGGTTCATTCTAGTAATTTTCTTGTGTGTGTGTTGTAAATCTCGGTCTAAATGTTTATGTATATGTATGTTTACGTGTCTGCGTATGAAAGCAGAATGTCTGCATGATTACATGAGAGAGCATGTGAACAATAGCAACAAAACGGGAATTACTAATGAGGACAGTGCACTTAGTTAGTGGAAGGTTCATGAAATCACAATGTGAGTACGGAAATGTAGGCGATTTGCATGGTCCGTAGGTGACTAATGTGCGCCTGTAAATCGGAGACAAATATCAAAGAATTTTAGAATAACCGTAGTGACAGAATTGTCAAACGTAAGTGGTGAAATTAAACTGCTCTCACTATGGAAGGTATAAACCTTTCGCACTTTAGATACTTGACAGTAATGTGCTCGGACACTGTTGTCAGAAAGCAAAGTAAACTCTAGAAAATGAGTTAGCGTTGACAGCAAGTATGATGGTTAAATATACTGAACCGAATAGTACAGGTGACCAATTGGTCGAACTTTCTGCATGAGGGCACACTGCCTACATGAATCCTACAGATATATAAAGACTTTTATTATAAGATATGTAAAATGTGTGCTACATAATATAAAAGTGAAAGTGCTTATAATAGACTCTTCGCACGTACAATGTACAAACTGTGTACGAAAGTGCATTGTAAGTGTCGAACAATTTCGACGGTAAAGTAACGCCAGTAAACGGTCAAAACCTTTTGACAAATAAAAGACAAATTCACAAACTGTGTAGGTGTAAAAAGCAGTGAGCGCAATCACACCAAGGAATAACTATGATACACAGAAGAGATTGTGAATCTGTAAATAGTATGTAAATTTAAGGCCAAAGTCCGTAGCGTGTGGAAATGTCTAAGAATTAATGTGAAAATTCATGTACAAAATAATTATATGCAGTGTACAAAACTGTTGAAATATCACATGCATAAAAGTGTTAGATGTACTGTCAAACTGCGGAATCCGCATACGGCAGTGAGTAACGTGAAAACACGGGTCAACTGAACACTTGAAGTCACAGGTGGACCAACATGCAACAGAAAATCCTAACAGAAAACGACGACTATATGAACGCTCTAGGAAGTGAAAATGCAGTGCGTGTGTGACGGGAGGTGTTGACAAGCTACGAGCTGTGCATTCTATTAACCAGTGAGATAGCTGAAGTCTAATCATAAATGTTGTAAAGTTCTGGACTAGTGACGTTCAAAACAAAGTACATACACAAACACCAAGACAGTGACACGTGTGGCTAAAGAGTGATTGTGAATTAATCTAAACATCTTTTCAGCTTATATGTGCATATATCTTCATGATAAGAAAGTTGATGCGCAGTGGACTTGCTTCATGCTTGCTTCGGGATCGCGTGATGACGTCCAACAGCTGATCAGCTGGCGATGCGCGGGACCCGCTACTACGACAACCATGCGCAGCTGTTCGGCGTTCAACGACCGTCGGCAAGTGGCTCGTTCCCGATAGTTTGCCCAGCATTCCTGCGGCACCGAACAACAAAGTCAACCGACGAGAGCATCGTTATAATTTCATATAAAACTATGTAAAATTGTGTAAATCCAAATTACTGATGTATTCTGCGGCACTTACTGCGAGAGACATGAATGAGAATGTTTTTGTGCTGTATGTAGTAGGGAAGCTAGAAAATGTGAAAAGGGGAATACTTAATTTCAGTCTAGAAATAATGGGGGCCAGTGTAGTGAAATGTGAGGAAGACAAGGATTTCTAGTCAAACGAATATAGGGTAACATCAACAGCAGCGGGAATTGGTGTGATGGGAGTAAGATTCCTTATGAATAGGAAAGTGTGGTGGAGAGTGAGGCACTGCGAACAGTTCAGGGACAGGATTGTTCTCATCGGGTTTCGGCAGCAAACTAACACTGAGAACGATAGTTCAGATATACATGGCAACATCGCAAGCAGAAAATGAAGAGATAGAGAAAGTATATGAGGATACTTAACTGGTAGTTCATTATGTAAATGGAGATAAAAAATTAATAATCATGGAGGATTGGAATGCATTTTTAGAGGAAAGAATAAGAGAAAGGGTTAAGGGAGAATATGGGGATGGTACTAGAAATGTACAGGAGAAAGGCTAATTGGGTTCTGCAATAAATTTCAGATGGTACCAGAAAATACGCTGTTCAGGAACCAAAGATAAGGAGGTAAACTTGAAAAGGAGACGAGGGAAATATCCAGATGGATTACAGAGTGGTCAGACACAGATTCTGTAATCAGATACTGGAGTGCAAGGCGTATCCGGGAGCAGACATAGACACAGATCGCAATTTACTAATATTGTAGAACAGACTGAAGTTTAAGAGTCTCGTATGGAAGAATCTTTGTGTTAAGACAGAGATACTATTGTACTGAGGAATTATGTTACCCATTTGAAGTTCGCTAATGATGTGGGAATTGCGATATAGAATTTCAATAAAAGCAGGAGTGGACATCTCTAAAAAGGCCTGTCACACATGTTCGAAAGTCAGGCATAGGTGCAAGTAAGCTAAATGTGAAGACGTTTTGGGTATCAGAAAAAATACTTCAGTTGATCGAAGAAGACGAGGAAGCTATTAATAAAGCAATATAAATCACTTAGGGATGAAATTAATAAGAAGTGAAGAAAGCCAAGAGGAAACGAGTGCAGGGGAAATTGAAGAAATCAAAAAGAAATGATTGTCGGAAGGACTGACTCAGCATGCAGAAAAGCAAGTGTGGTAACATGAGGTCAGTGACTCACCATCTGTTAATACCATCAGGTGGAAATTTGAATCGTCAGTTTTACCAGAGGACCAGGAATTTAAGGGACTACATAATGATTGAGATATATTCGGATTGCAATAAATGGCAACATATGCAAAGAAGGACTTATTATTGACAACAGTCACACACAACGAAAATATACATATTCGCCTTTTAGCATACAAGGCACGCGGGCCCTGACGTACGACAACCGCCCGACTGGGTGTCGTTTCACAACTGCCAAATCTCTCCCTCGCCTATGCGAGTGTACCGTTAGGTGTCCTTGGAGTGGTGGCCCGCTGACCACTGTCCTTCATGTACAAATACCTCCAGAGAGGGCAGCAATGTCCACAGACCCAGTCAAATGTAACAACCGAACATACCAGCATAATACAAGTAACACAAGTCCTGCTAAATCATAGAAAATAACACAAGTAAATGCACATAACATTGCGTCCATCAATCAGGTATTCTGTCCATAGAGTTGAGTTTGTAACTGGTATCTGGAAATCACAATCACATAAACAAATATACATTTATACATAAAAAATTACCAAATATACTGAGTCTGCTGCAAGGTACGGAGAAACACACACAAGTAAAAACACGAATACATTGTTCACTCTTGTATCACATCACTCGTGAAAAGACATAGCTTAGCTTACAGATTGGTCTCTTGAAAACAGGTTGTGATGTGGGAATAGTGGCCACTCGCACCATTCCATCTGTCAAAAAGGGTGTACTGCTTCAATGACGGCCAGCTTCCAACATAAGGGTGGCAGGTTATCTTCTCATACTATGAACAATTCACCAGGTTGCATATTATGACTGGGGACCATACACTTGGCCCGCTGCTGCAGATGACGCAGGTTGTCAGGTGACCAGCGCCGCCAAAAGATTTGGAAGCCTTTCTGCAGTAGTTCCCACCTTGTGAGCAATCTCAGGTTGGCTGTACCTACATCTGACTGAGGGATGCTTGTGATTGCTGTTCCAATCAGGAAATGACTAAGATGAGAGCTTGGGGATCAGTAGGATCACAAGACAGTGGCGTGTGAGGACGAGAAATCAAGCAAGCCTCAATCTGGCAAGTCAGGGTTGTCAACTCTTCAAAAGTTGGACATATGGGTCCCATCGTTCGCTGCAAGTGGTACCTAGAGAACTTCACTCCAGCTTCCCATATTCCGCCAAAGTATGGTGATGCAGGAGGAATGAAGTGCCAGTCGACAGCTTTTTCATGCATAAAGCTTTTCACCTGTGTCTGTTGATAACGACTGCTCACAGCAGCTTGTAACTCGCGAAGTTCCTGACAGCTCCAACGAAGTTTTTCCATTGTCGCTGTACAGGTTTTGGCACCTACCCCACCATGAAACAAATCTTATGAGGGCCAACAGGAATGCTTCAGTCATCATCTTGCCAACTATCTCCAAATGCCCTCCTCATGTAGCCAAGCACACAAACAGGGCAATGTAGCACTTTTCCTTTAATTTGGATCTCTGTGAGCCTGTTTTCACATAGAAAGGTCCTGTGTAATCAATCCCACAATTGAAGAAAGGCTTCACAGCTTCTACATGCGGGTGTGGCAGGTCTCCCATGAGCTGCTATGCAGGATTCGCCTTTAATCGCTGACAAGTGAAGCACTAACGTTGAACACATCGTATTGCATTTCGTCTGTTAGGTATCCAGTATAGCCTTCTGAGAGATGTAAGAAACAATTGACAATCAACATGGAAAAGACGACGATGTTCACTTCCCACTATTAGTCGTGTGAGATGATGGGTAGGTGGCAGTATAAGTTGATGCTTCTCCTCATATGACAGATCAGCATTTTGTAGCCTGCGTCTAACCAGTAGCAGTCTCATGTCATTGAGGATAGGATGCCGTGATTTGAGTGTGCTATTTTTATCCACTAACTTATGGTCTTCGACTATTAGATGTCCGTTGCATATGTATGTTCTTGTGCTATCCTGACACACTGTAGCAAAGCGCCCTGACATTCACTGCGAGACAATTCAGCAGCTACTCTCATTTCATATGCAGTCTTGCAGTTATTAATGAATCTAAGACAGTATGCCATTATCGTGACAACTTCGAGAATCGTCAGATGATACCGTCCTGAATTTCTCTGCTGATGTGACACAGGACTTAAGCCCTTCCTTCTGGCAGCTCCTGGGCTGTAGAATCACTAGAGGTGTCTATCACAGGCCATGAGGTGATGTCTTCCTTAAGCCAAGCTGGTCCTTCCCACCACAGGCTGTTTACTGGCAGGTCTACAGGAGACACTGCTTACGAAGTCAAATCAGCTGGGTATGTAGTTCCACATCGCAGATGCTGTATTTTCCTGTATCTCAGTGACACAGTTCCCGACAAATATCTTCCACCGCGTGGGTGGAGACGTGAGCCATGCCAGTAAGATGGATGAGTCAGTCCACGAGTATATTCTGTATCCATACCCAGAGTGTTAACAACGTGCTGTAGTAGTCACAACAGCAAGAGAGCACCACAGAGTTCCAGGCGAGGTAAGGACAACTTTTTTCAATGGAGATACTCGTGATTTGGAGCTTAATAATTTGACACATGTGAGTCCATGATGATTAGTTGATCGTACGTAAATATAACAGCCGTAGGCTTTCCCTGAAGCATCGCACAATCCGTGCTGTTGAATTCTGAGAAGTTTTCCTTCTGTAATGACTTTCAGATCAACACGAATATTACCTATCATACGAACCTCTCTGTATAGTGGCGGCCACATGCAACTCAACTATTGAGACAAGGGCTTGTCTAGTGTTAACTGAAGCTGCCACAGACATTGCAAAAAGGTTTTGAATGTGATAACAATGGGAGAGATTCATCCCAGAGGTTCAAAAATGGATTACGTGATAGCCAGTAAAATGTGTTTTGTGAAGCTGTAGACGTTACGTGCTGGTTGGACGTTGTTCACAATTTGGAACTGATCAGTAGGTGGGTGCCAGAGTAAGCCTAAAGTTTTAATATCCTCGTCGTTATCAAGCTGTAAGGGTACTTGAGTCTCTCTTAACTCTGAGGGGATATTTTCGAGGAACTCCACAATGTTACTGGACCACTTCTGTAACAAGAAACGACCTTTCCTCAAAAGCTTTGTGAGATCTTGCTGGACTTTGATTGCAGCCTCTACTGCATCGCAGCCTGAGATACAATCGTCCACGTAGAAGTCATCAGCAAGGATATATGCTACCTTGTTACATCTGCCCTCTTCATGAGCTGATTGTAACAGACATCGTACTGCAAGGAAAGATGCACAGGCCATTCCGTATGTGACTGTCTTTAACTGATGTTCCTGCAGTGTTGCAGATCTGTCACTCCTCCACAGTATTCGTTGGTTGGCGCGATCTTCATCGGCTACTAGAACTTGTCGATGCATCTTCTCTATGCAGTACGATGCATGCCGAAGTGTAATACTATGGAGCACAAATCTTGTTGAATCGTTGGTCCCACCATCAACAAACTGTTTAGCGACAAATTAGAGCTCGTTTTGGCCGAACAATCAAAAACTAATAGGGTAGTCGAGCTGGCTTCCTTAAGAACTACATGGTGCGGCATGTCGTATGAAATGGCAGCAGGTGTAGCTACTTGTTCCATATGTCCTACATCGTCATACTCCATCATAAACTGTGTGTAGCTTTCTTTAAGACTTGGGTGTCTCGCCAGTTTCTGTTCAATCTGAGAGGAGAGTTTTGCTCCAGAGTTGAAAGATTCGCCTGATTTACTTGGCTCTTCGCGAAACGGAAGGTGGACAACGTATCTGCCTGTAGAATCTTTCGTTGTGTGCTGCATGAAGCATGCTTCACATTGTTCCTCTTCTTTCGTCATTACATAACGATTCAATTCTTCTATCTCCCAGAATTACTTCAAGAGTGTATGAACATCAGTGTTGGTTTTTACAAAGCACGACACGACCGGCCGACGTGACGAAATATCGTGCTCTACCGGTTGATACTGATCGGATACGACCCATCCCAGCTCTGTCACTTGAGGCACAGTGTGATCAGTTCCTACGGAGATAGTCCTTGATTTGTGAGTGTATGGACAAAATTATGCTCCTAGCGACACGTCGATCTTTCCAGATGACCAAAACTCTGGATCAGCGAGTTGTACATTTGGCAAGTGTCACGTACTGGGACCAGTTATTTGTTCACGCAAGGTATCAGTTATCTTTGGCAAAACTAAACATTCGACAGATGATATAAACTTGCTTACACAGGAGCCCACTAGTATAGAGACACGGTGTTTTGTTTCTGAGCGGGTTGCACCTATTCGGTACTCTACTGTGCCACCTTTGAAGTCTGAGGTGTTGTGCACATGTTTCCGGTATGAGGAATGACTGGGACCCATTTTCCATTGATATCATGCAACCTTATTCTCGCTGTCGCAAGGAGCACTCGTTTGTCTGGACTGATCTTCAGTGAACAATAGCTCAATGTAGTTGACTGATGCCTGCCATTGTGTTCGTGTTGTATGTCACCTGTACCTCCTTCCTTTGTGTAGCTAGTGTCCGTTGTGATTCTGCATGTAATAACGTGTGGTGTCGTTTACCACAGGTATGACAGCTAACAGAGTTGCATTCAGAAGCCCTGTGATCATTCTTCAGACAGTTGTAGCACAAGCTGTCGCGCATCACAACAGCGTTCACTAGACGTGGCTAGTTTGAGTTTGCTGCACTTGTGAAGCACGTGAGGCTGGTAGCACATGACACGTGCAGTACCTGTAGCGACGTATGTCTGTTTCGAATGCCCAAACTGCATGGCGTTGGGCGCATTATGATGTTTGTCAGTTGTGCCGTGACGTTGTTGTGCTATAGTCTTGGCCATTTCTAAATATTTACATTTATTCTCGGGAAAGGCACAAGTTTCTTTAAATGTTGGAAAGCTACTCGAACTCAGATTGGCTTCAAACTCGGTTCTTATAGAATGTTTAGACCTTTCTAAAAGGAGCTGTGATGTAATTATGTCTTGCAAGGAGACATCTATCTGTGATGGCACCAGCGCATGCACGTTGCTTAAAGCTTCGTTTAGTAGTGCACGAAGTTCACTTGAACGTGTCTTTGTCACTGCCGGCAGCGTTAGCAGTTACTTTAAGTGTGCTGATGCAGTCAGCCGAGGATTATTGTATCTATTACAGACCAAATCAAAGGCTACCTTAAAGTTAGTATTAGTCACAGGGAGATGGGCAATTACATTGTGTGCTTCACCTGTTAATGAACTCAGCAAATGATGGTACTTACCAATGTCCTTTAATTCTTCATTGTTTATGACGAGACTCACAAATGTGTCGTCAAAATGCCGGAACTGCGTTACATCACCGTTAAATGATGGTAGTTTTATGGTGGGCAGCTTGATGCTACGTTTTGATACACTCAAGGCAGCCCAGCAACCAACGGGACCGTGTCAACTGTGTTTGTGTGATTCATCTGAATCACTCCCATTTCTTTCTCTACCTCGAAGACCTTATTTTCGAAAGTTTCTCTGTCCTAAGCATGCTCTCTACATCTTCTAACAATTCGAGTTGTCACTGCTCGTTTTCATACTTCTCTGCGGTCTTTTGCAACTGTTCTAGCCTGACAGTAATGTCCAAAGTGTCTGATTTGCCTGTTACATCGAATTCGTTTGCAAACTTTAAAAACCGTGTGAGGCTTGATTTCGCCACCGAGCGTGTGGTTTCAAGTTTCTTTCTTAATACTTCGTCCATCATGGAAAGATAGCGGTGGCAAGCAACAGGAGAAGCAGCAGTTACAATGAGTGGGATTTACAGGAAGCAGGATAACCAGACCAGGTACTTAACTTTCAGATGCGTTGTCTCGACGCTGCAAGCTGCGTGTCCGTGTTGCTCGGTAGGCACTCGTCACTGCCGTCCCGCCGATGGATGGCTGACGCTGCAGTTTACTTCGTAGAACCCATCACAATCCGGCCCGGATGGACCAAAATGTTTGCGTCCGCAGGCGGAAAATTGAATCGTCAATTTTACCGGAGGTTCGGGTCCATTCGGGTTGCAATGAGTGACAGCATATGCAGAGAAGCACTTATTATTAACAACAATGACACACAAAGAAAAAATATATATTCGTCTTTTAGCATACGAGACGCGCTGGCCCCGACATACGACAACCGCCCGACCGGGTGTCCATTCACAACTGCCAAATGACTCCCTCGCCGCGGCGAGTGTACCGTTAGGTGTCCTTGGAGGGGTGGCCCACTGACCACTGTCCCTCATGAAAAAATACCTCCAGAGAGGGCAGCACTGTCCAGAGACTTAATCAAATGTAACAACCGAACACCATCAGATTTTCGGAAAAAATACGATCCACGTAGTTCCGAAAATAACAGGGGCATCTGGGTGCGAAACCTATAACACAATCAGCTTCGCATCTTAAGCATCCAAGATGCTGCAATGTTAATATGCAGAGGAATGGATTCAAAAGTGAGGATCTATTAGATAACGACCAATTTTGCTTCACAAAAGGTAAAGACATCAAGGAGGCAGGTCTGACTTCCTGATTGATAATGGAAGCAAGAACAAAGAGAATGAAGATGCACTCCTAGGATTTGTCGACTTGGGAAAAGCTTTCCACATATGAAATTTGGCAAAATGTTGGAAATTTTGTGAAGACCAAGAAAGAAGTGCTCGAATTAAAACGGGTGTGAGACAGGGAATCACTTTTTCGATCCCTGTTGTTCTATCTACATATCGAATGAGCAATGACGGATACAAAGTAGACAGTTAAGAGTGGGATTAAGATTCGTCGTGGAAGGATATTAGTGATAAGGTTAGTTGCTGATATTGCTATTCACAGTTAAAGTAAATAATAGTTACAGCATCATTTGGATGGAATGAGCTATCTAATGAGTATAAAATTTGGATTTAGAGTAAACCAGAAAACGAGAAAAGTACTGAGAAGTAGCAGAGATATGAATGTTGGGAAACGTAAGACTAAAAATAGTGACCAACAAGTTAGGGTTCAAAATGGCTCTGAGCACTATGGGACTCAACTGCTGAGGTCATTAGTCCCCGAGAACTTAGAACTAGTTAAACCTAACTAACCTAAGGACATCACAAACATCCATGCCCGAGGCAGGATTCGAACCAGCGACCGTAGCGGTCTTGCGCTTCCAGACTGCAGCGTCTTTAACCGCTCGGCCACTTCGGCCGGCAACAAGTTAGGGAATTCTGTTACTTTGGAAACAAAAACCCTATGATGGCCGAAGGAGGGAGGACGTAAAGAGCAAACTAGCACAGGCAAAGAAGGCATTCCAGGCCAGGAAATATCTACTGCTATCAAACACAGGCCTCAAGCTGACGAAAAAAGTTCAGAGAATTTACACTGCTGGCCATTAAAATTGCTGCACCAAGAAGAAATGCAGATGATTAACTGGTATTCATTGGACAAATGTATTATACTGGAACTGACATGTGATTACATTTTCAAGCAATTTAGGTGCATAGATGCTGAGAAATCAGTACCCAGAACAACCACTTCTGGCCTTAATAACGGCCTTGATACGCCTGGGCATTGAGCCAAACAGAGCTTAGATGGCGTGTACAGGTACAGCTGCCCACGCAGCTTGAAGACGATATAGTTGTGGCTGGCTTATTGTGACGAGCCAGTGGCTCGGCCGCCATTGACCAGACGTTTTCAATTCGTGAGAGATCTGGAGAATGTGCTGGCCAGGGCAGCAGTCGAACATTTTCTGTATCCAGAAAAGCCCGTAGAGGGCCTGCAACAAGCGGTCGTGCATTATCCTGCTGAAATGTAGGGTTTCGCAGAGATCGAATGAAGGGTAGAGCCACGGGTCGTAACACATCTGAAATGTAACGTCCACTGTTCAAAGTGCCGTCAATGCGAACAAGTTGTGAACGAGACGTGTAACCAATGGCACTCCATACCATCACGACGGGTGATACGTCAGTATGACGAATACACGCCTCTAATGTGCGTTCACCGCTATGTCGCCAAACACGGATGCGACCATCATAATGCTGTAAACAGAACCTGGATTCATCCGAAAAAATGGCGTTTTGGCATTCGTGCACCCAGGTTCGTCGTTGAGTACACCATCGCTGGCGCTCCTGTCTGTGATGCAGCGTCAAGGGTAGCCGCAGCCATGGTCTCCGAGCTTATAGTCCATGATGCTGCAAACGTCGTCGAACTGTCCGTGCAGATGGTTGTTGTCTTGCAAACGTCCCCATCTGTTGACCCAGGGGTCGAAACGTGGCTGCACGATCCGTTACAGCCATGCGGATAAGATGCCTGTCATCTCGACTGCTAGTGATACGAGGCCGTTGGGATTCAGCACGGCGTTCCGTTTTACTCTCCTGAACCCACCAATTCCATATTCTGCTAACAGTCATTGGATCTCGACCATCGCGAGCAGCAATGTCGCGATTCGATAAACCGCAATCGCGATAGGCTACAATCCGACCTTTATCAAAGTCGGAAACGAGATGGTACGCATTACTCCTCCTTACACGAGGCATCATAACATCGTTTCACCAGGAAACGCCGGTTAACTGCTGTTAGTGTATGGGAAATCGGTTGGAAACTTTCCTCATGTCAGCACGTTTGTAGGAGTCGCCACCGGCGCCAACCTTGTGTGAATGAACAGTAAAGCTAATCATTTGCATATCACAGCATCTTCTTCCTGTTGGTTAAATTTGGCTTCTTTAGCACGTCACCTTCGTGGTGTAGCAATTTTAATGGCCAGTAGTGTACTTTGGAACACAGCATTATGTGGTAGTGACTAGGGACAGTGGGAAAACTGGAACAGATGGGAAGCGGAGCGTTTGAGTTGCCATGCTACTGAACAGTGCTTAAAATAGGTGTAAAGATAACTAATGAGGAGGATCTCCTGAGATTCGGTGAAAGAAGGAAGATATGGAAAACGCTGAGAAGAAGTGACAGGATGATAGGACATGTGTTAAGGCATCAGGAAATAACCTCCGCAGTACTAGATAGAAAAGTAGAGGGTGAAAACTGTAGAGGAAGACAGAGAGATTAGAACATAAGCAGCAAGTAATTGAGTACGTAGGGTGCAACACTGATGACTGAGAAAACAGTAATGATTGGACGGCTTGGAGGGCTACTCGAAGTGTGAGTGCACATCAAACCAGTATCTATTACCCCTATGAATGTAACTATTATCAGCTTGAAAGACAGATGTTGTCACAACGCACTCTTCGTGATGACGTAGGAGAAAAACAGATAAACCACCTAACCGGTAATGCTGAAATAAACATCCTGGTTTGTGTTCGTGGTAAGTTGAATCAGTGGACCCAAGTGATGCTGCAAGCAAACACACACATAACAAAAAAGAAGTCCCTCTCTCCTCTTTTCAGGCTGAACAACACCCTACACATTCTGACGGATAAATACTGCGCTCATCGAGTCGACGCCTCGCGCTATGTGAAATCATAACTCGTCGACTGACAAACGGTAGCCAGTTTTTCTGCCTCTTTATAGGCTGGGCTGTGACTGTTTCTCGCATTTTGTAACTGTTGCACTGATCACAATATTCTGTTCAAAAGAACACTCCCAGAGTTTCCTACACGGAAATGAAGTAATTAATATATTGCATAATTTTCAATACTTGCACGCTAACCATACTCACGATGTGTACTCAACGTCCTGTTGCCTGTCCATCTAGTGGACGCTACTTCGGTGACGTCCGATTCCCTGAGATAATGGCAGTCAGTGTTCCTGGATTTTTAAGTTCTTCTTCAGAATAAAAAAAGAATCCTTGCAGAAATAAACATAATTCTTTCATTGTAATTATTGTCCAAAGAAAACTAAAAGCAATTAATATATCTTCATCACAAGAAAACTGAAAAATTAAATTGTAGTTCAACATTTTCAAATGAATTGTTGAGTTATCGATGAATTTGTAATTACTGAACTGAGAAAACGGTTCTAAAGAAACTAGAAGTATTAATGCAATTAGTGGAAATGAAGTGTATTTGAGAGAGGACAAATTACTGTCTTACCTATTATTCATAAAGATTTTGTTACAACGTTATGCACCTTGAGCGAGACTCTAGAAAGTTAACGGCGTGAGCAGGCGTTGATGGAACCTGGTAGGGCACCAAAAGCATGAGGTACTTTTATGGTTCTAAGTTCGTAGAAACAACATGTTGGAAGTTGAAAGCAAGTGGCGGCGAGTCATCCCTCAGTAAATCTAGTCGGACAGGCCCACGGCCACACAGGGCAGACAGAGCACCCTCTAGTCAAGACAGGTCTCCAGCAGGACAATGCCACTATAACTGCATTGGCGCCAGTCGAAGGCTGGGCTAGGGGAGGATGGACTGAAGGAACGCGTCTATACAGTGGAGTTGTAAACCAGACTTTGTGTGCAGCACAACGCCTAATAAAAATTCACAAGTTTTCGTGTTCGTCGATACTGCAAATAGGCCTGTGACCCATTTCCATTGGCTTCTTCGATCGTATAAGAAACTCTTGCGTCTGAGAAACGTTTAGAGATAGGATATTTATTACACCTCATAGCTAGGACGTACATGCTCCAAGACACAGGCGATTTAGATAAAGATATTTAAGATTGTATATGTTCATGTGCTGTCACGGGAAGCGATGCGACTTCGGAGAAAAACATCTTCTCCCTCTGCGAAAACTTAAAAAGGCCAGTAATTGGCGGTCTCTTTTTTTTTCCAGAGACACAGGTTTCTTAACTCTTGCGCTGGTTCGACATGAGTCTGTGCTGTCGTGTAAGAGGGAAGATTTAGCGCCTCTAAAGCCCTGTGATTGGCTCAAGATGGGGTGAAGGGTGTGTCGTTCATGCACTTTGCGAAAAAAAAACCCGAATGGTTTTCTATGGGAGAGGTGCAAGGTACTCGGGCTCTGGACTTTGGTCTGGAAGCAACTTCTGGTTGAAGCTCTGGCATATGTGGTTGGTACTTGGGACATGTCCTGCGATTGACTTCACTTGCGAGTAGTTAGATTGGAGAGCCTGTGGCCAAGTTCTTACTGTACCTGCAGTGTGATTTCAAGCGTCTTGGACAACTCGTTTTCCGAGGGCACACTTATTAGTTTTTGGTTTACTAGTCTTTATGTTTGGTATCCTTGTGCGCTCTGTTGTACAAGTGAGCCAGATTGGTCCTTGGTACGACCAGCAAACAAGTGTGTCACACACTGAAATCTATAGTTATTTCAGGGCTCTGGTAGAGAGTACATTGCGATACGTCTGCATGATCGTTAGACCGTGAGATTTTGCATTTCCTTCGTGGTCGCGAACAATCCACAGGTGCTGCCTTATGCCTCGCCTCCGCCGCACACAACTCGCCAGCTGCAAGTTACATCGCTGCACAAAGCAAACAGGGTAACGTAGTGCTGCTCCGGCCTTGTCAGGGCATACAAATCTCAATCGCAACTTGCTCTCAGTTGCACCAATATAAACTTCTGTAGATTTGAACAGTCAAATTCTGCTGAGCATCAGATTAATCCAAATTGCGTTATCCACTTTTTTTAGGGCCAGCGTACATGACTCACTTTTGCCACCCATGATCCTTGTCCATTGTGGTCTTAAACCACCTGCACGTTGTCTACGATATTTTATCATAAAGTGTTTTTCATAAATTATCTCAGTCTTTGTTTTTGGGAAAATAAATATTGTCTTTAAACTAGATTTTGCATACATTCTCAATCATTTTTATATAGCCCCCAAAGAGGTTAACTTTCATTGTAGCGTCCCATGCCAGGATCCTTTTTATATTTTCATTTGTGACCATGAATTTAAATGTTCTATTAGTAACCGAAATTCGCAGAAATGATCTCCTTGTGGTTGAATGACAAAAGGAAATCTTACACATTCACTAACTTCCAGCCCGCTGAAATAACTGTATGTCAGCAACTTCTGTTAATCAGTACAACGAAAAGCCAGCCAAAGCTGCAAATTTCACTTTTGTTATTCATTCGATGACTACTGGGATCCATCTTCAACTCCTCATAAGGGTTAGTTAACTGTTATTTCCGAAAATACAAAAACCGTGTCAAAAATTTGCAAATAAACAGTTACAGTGCATACAGATAACTCATCTGTATGTGGTGTAACTGTATGCTCATTTTTGACATGGTTTTTGCATTTTCGGAAATACCTATTTTACTGTATATCACGATGATTCGAATATAGGTCCTTGCCCAAAAGTAGCCTTGAGTGAATAAAGAAGCGAAATTTGCAATTTTCTCTGGTTTTTCATTGTACTGGATCTTACGTTTGCAAATGAAATAAGTTTCTTCCTGAAGTTGGATAAACGTAATAGATATCTTCCTGAGTTTGGAGAAAATGTAAAATGTTGTGTAGTGTTAGCACATTTGCCCAGTAAGCAGAAGAACCGGGTTCAAGTCCCGGACTTGGTACAAATTTTAATTCATTACTTCAGCTTCTGTTCTTATCGAAGATAAAGTTGAGACTCCAGAAAACGTTATTAACAAACCAGACGAGATCATGTGGATACGCTCGACAGACCATCCTTGCATCCCTAACCAGTACACACCGGCACTCAGAACTCAGTTTGAGCAGCACAGGTTCCACTAAGGTCACGAGGAGCCCAGTGTAAAGCACTGAATTGCTGTACTTTGGATCTTATAGATTCTGGGAGTTTTCTGTTTATCATAATCCTTGACTCTGAGGTGGACAACTGTCTCATGACTGCTTTATTGAACTTGTTACCAAGCAATGATCAACACAACTTGCTTCAAGTAATTATGATTGAGTTGGTGGAACCCTTTGGCAAAGTCTACTGAAAGGGTCGCTAGGTGTGTTCGTTTAGTTGCAGGACTGGCTGTTGCATCTCTGCACGTGATCAGGGCTTCGTAGATAGTATGGCCAGCGATCGTGCAGCTCTGATTTTTGATAAGTGATTTCATCATCATGGTTTTTAGGAGAGCAAGAAAGCAGCGGGCGAAGAGACTGTAGTCGACATTCACTAGAGGTAAAGGCGGTAAATTTTCTATTTGGCGTTTTCGTGATTCTTTAGGGTGTAGAACTACGATACTTTCCAAGAAGTGAAAATGGCTCTGAGCACTATGCGACTTAACTTCTGAGGTCATCAGTCGCCTAGAACTTAGAACTAATTGAACCTAACTATCCTAAGGACATCACACACATCCATGCCCGAGGCAGGATTCGAACCTGCGACCGTAGCGGTAGCTCGGTTTCAGACTGTAGCTCCTAGAGCCGCACGGCCACTCCTGCAGGCTCCAAGAAGTCATTGGGAACTCAGCGTTAGACTTTCGCCAAAAACTTTCCCACTGCTATTGGTTCTCAGAGACGATCCGAGTGCTAGTTTGCGCTAGTATACCTCATTGACGAACTCTGTTATCGTTGGGCCCAAAAATTCCCGGAAGCAAAGATAATCGGAGGATGGGGTATTCACACTGGTGGCTTTCCTCTAGCGCTGCTATTCAGAGCGTCGCGAAATTCATTTACAATGGAGCGTTTGTACTAACGAGCCTTATCTCTTCCGGTGAGAATGTTTGGGAATCATTGCATGAAGCTAATCACTGCTATGTTATCCATTTCTTTTTGCTGAAACAAGTTGATAAAACACCTGTGCGTTTTCGACAGCCTCGCAGCCAGAATGATAAAATGTTCTGCTTTTTCCTCTTTATATCTGCCAAGCATACATTAGCGACGGAACTTGTGTGCAAGTATAATGTGGTAAACGATGGTTTTCCCAATAGGTAACGCCGATTGGTTGACATAAGAACAATTGCATCTTCAGCCTACGTTTTTTTACCGTACGAAGCTCCGTCTTCATGCTTTTTAATCGCTGCAAAAAGTCGGATGAGCGTCTGAGATCGGTCTCTAAGACATCGTTTAAGAATTGACGATGCCTGAAGTGACAAAAGTCATGAAATAGCGTTATGCACGTATACAGATGGCTATAGCATCGAGTACACAAGATAGAAGAGGGGAGCTGTCATTTCTCCTCAGGTTGAAACTTGTGTGTACATAATTTTATTTCTAATTTTCGTGTTTTTGGATGTCGTAGAACGTGCATGTAATATTTGTGTAATTTAACTACTTGCACGCAACCTCATCAGAGACGGCGCGCTACCCGGTGACAAGCTAGTTCAGTTCATCTTTGTTCTGTGCGGGAGTTAAGTGTTGGTCACGAGGAGAGGAGACAGGGAGTTGTATTGGGGTGCCGTGGCAGTGCGCTTGTACAGGAAGGACGCTGAACATCGTGCTCTTTGGAATTATTTTATTGATATGATGGAAGATATTGTTCTTACAAAAGGAATCTTATCATTATGCTCTGAATGAGAAGGATTTACTAGAACAGATACTATTTTGAGAAGTCGCGCTTCAAAGTAACGGATGAATATATTATACTTTATTGCGGCAGCATTTAGTTAGGCGCTCTTGGCTCAACACAGACATCGAAATCAGGAATTTCCTGCCACTTTTTTAACATTTGTTACAGTTAGTATTAAGGGATCTGAAAACACGAAGACGATTTAAACTTTAGCCTGAGGGTTTTACGTTAGAATGAAATGTTATGTTAAGTTGCATTTTCGTAGTTCTCCAGTGCTGATCTTGCATAACTGTAATGTGTAATGGAATATGCTGTTATTTCTTGCTAAGGCCTTTATGGGTAAATTCTGTAAATAGAATAGTGTTAAGAAAGGAGTTTTGCTATTTTTGGAGCAAAATAACTGATGATGGTCGAAGTAGAGAGGATATAAAATGTAGACTGGCAATGGCAAGGAAGGCGTTTCTGAGGAAGGAAAATTTTTTAACATCGAGTATAGATTTAAATGTCAGGAAGTCGTTTCTGAAAGTATTTGTATGGAGTGTAGTCATGTATGGAAGTGAAAGGTGGACGATAAATAGTTTAGAAAAGAAGAGAATAGAAGCTTTCGAGATGTGGTGCTACAGAAGAATGCTGAAGACTAAATGGGCAGATCACATAATTAATGAGGAAGTATTGAATAGAATTGGGGAGAAGAGGAGCTTGTGGCACAACTTGACTAGAAGAAGGGATCGGTTGGTAGGACATGTTCTGAGACATCGAGGGATCACCAATCTGGTATTGGAGGGCAGCGTGGAGGGTAAAAACCGTAGAGGGAAACCAAGAGATGAATACAATAAGCAGATTCAGAAGGATGTAGGCTGCAGTAGGTACTAGGAGATGGAGAAGCTTGCACAGGATAGAGTAGCATGGAGAGCTGCATCAGACCAGTCTCAGGACTGAAGACCACAACACAAGAAATTATTTGAGATTAATTTCTTAAATACAGTTTCTGGAGTAGAATTTTTGTATAGAGAATAACTCTGATATCCTATGTCATTATACAGCTTCCATTACGTTATGAATTCTTTTTTGTGAGAGATAACTTTTATGAGAATCAAGTCTGCATTGCATTACTTAAGAGATCGCATTGCACCATTGTGATTCTCTGAAGTTAGTAGCAGCTCAGAAATTGAGACGCGCCACCCTTCTGTCGCTAAGAGAGCAGTTGCACGGCGTTTTCCATCTCAACACAGGTAAACCAAATACAGGAGAAACGAGTTTCCATTTTCACAGGGTCAATTAACAGTCTGAGTTTAATTATTCTTATTAAAGTCAGGGTCAATTTGTTTTTGTAAGGCAGTGCTGGTTCAGACTGGGCATATTTCATTTACTCTCTCGCCGTCAGATTTGACTCGCATTCTTGCAGACAGATCTAAAAACCTTTTAACTTCTGTTTAGCTTATTTATACGTGTATTTCTTTACTATGAATGGCCGGCCGCGGTGGCCGAGCGGCTCTAGGCACTTCAGTCCGGAACCGCGCGACTGCTACGGTCGCAGGTTCGAATCCTGCCTCGGGCATGGATTTGTGTGATGTCCTTAGGTTAGTTAGGTTTAAGTAGTTCTAAGTTCTAGGGGACTGATGACCTCAGATGTTAAGTCCCATAGTGCTCAGAGCCATTTGAACCATTTACTATGAATGGAATTTTTTGGTATGCAACAGCTTGTATTCATAAATAGACTATACATTCAGAAACAGACTGGCGCACATTCACATAATATTCTTTATCTTTTTACTTACGAAGTCTGCTCAAAAAATTCAGGAACTTTGTTCACAGAATTTTCTACGCTTACCATTTACTTATTGTGCATGTTCTCCTTAAAAATACTTTCCTCTACAATTGATACAGCGCTCCCAATGCCGTTTCCACTTCCTAAAGCAGCTTAATACGCCTTTGCGGGATTTTACGAAGTGCCGTCAGCGATTTTTTTTATCTCGTTTATCGTTGCAAATCTTCGTCCATTCATAACCGTAGACCTACGTCTCTTTGCAGTTATGATTCTCTTAAGGAACATCTCGTTCTCATTTGTGCGATCCAAAAGTTCTTCACAGATTGCGAGGCGAAGGCCTTTTTGGTGCTGCCTCCTGAGCTGCAACACGATGAATTCCAAGATTCTTTGTCAGTATCTCATGACATTATCCTACTGAAGTGTTACATTCTTCTCCAATCTCTCGGATAACCAGTCGTCGATTGGCACGCACAATTTCGCTGACGTTCCTGACGTAAGCGTCGTCGGTAGGCGTCGAAGGACGTCCTGAACAAGGCCAACGGAAGTTTGATATTACTCAAACTTGTTGATAGTACTTTGTCTAGTATAATCTATCCGGCAATCATTGTGGAGTATCGAATCCAATGAAGATAATTCACACTTCCCGTCACCACGTCTCGCTGTGGCACGTGGCACTATAGTCAAACGTTTATCCGAAACTCTACAAGTAGTTTCTTCAGTAAGTAGTCGATCACAAAGCAAACATTTCTCATGATTCTCCATTATAAATGTTACTGTTTTCAATTTTCAGTCATTTTGCGCAATATATGTTCAATACTGGAGTAAATGGGAAGTTCATTAACAGTCGTCACCATGTCTTGGCTCATCACTACACCTATGCAACTGAGGCAAAATAGAGGAAATATTAGAAGTGTATCTCTGAACGAGACACTGTATAAAACAGCTTTTAAACACGTAAGCACTAAAACTTAGACAAACAAAATTCAGTTTAATTTCTTGGGCGAGACCGTACGAAAATGTTTGTCGTATACAGAGGCACTGTACCGTAATAAGATGTCAAATACAAGGTCTTTGCGCTCAAAGCATTAATCCTATGAAAACACTACGAAGAACCTGTACTACGTTCTTCAATTTTGTACTGAAGAATTTTGCTCATAAATGCAACGTTTTCTACATAAAATGTGAAAAAGTGATTTTTGCCGTCATTTTCCAACATGGCGGACGAAGCTCCAGCCCGATTGGTGGGGACTTTTTGTATGTTGTTTAGTGAGATGGAAGGAACGTCTGTGCAAAAATCCATCTTGTTACTAATTTTTTCCTGTGAACATGAAAATTTGGCGTCACTACTGCATGTAACTTAGGGTCCGTTGCCAGATGGGACTGCTAGCGGAAACTGATACCAAGAACAGCAGCTCGTTCCTCATAGATTCGTTTAGTGTACGTGAAAGCGACACAGTGATGTTCATCTAATCATAGTAGCAGACGTGATAAAGGCATTGTTTACTGTGATAATACCGAGAGGGTATGTTCCTAGAAAAATCAACCAATTGCATCCACCTACGTATATTCTCAGAAAGACTATGAAGGTAAAAACAGAGTCTGGAGTTCAGCGAAACCTTACCAATAAACGTTCTTCCCGGTTAACGTTCGGGACCGCAACAGTAAGTAAGAGAAATGAAAAGGTGCGCAAATTACCTACCGGTACACATCATAAGGTACCTTGCGAAATATAGATGTAGATCTTTCTCATGTTCACTCATGTTGGAGATTTTAAATAAGACAGTAGGTATCTTCACTGGACTGCGCGCATACATCCCTGGTTTGACGAACTCTCAGGCACCATAATGCACCACAATTAGTCCGCTAAACTACTCTATTTTAAACCCACAAAAGCAATTGGGGCTATTTGGAACTGCGGTGAAACTTATGAATCAAAATACCTGCAATTTGGTCACTCTAGAGGATCTGAAAATCAATGAGTGGCTTCAGCCGGACATGGATTGCTTGAAGAGCGCGTTTCCTCGCCGAAGTGAGGCCGAAATCAAGACCAGTGGCACTGTTACACGATATTAAGGTGATAACACTTGGGAGTGACTAATTTTTAGTCCATTGTGTTTATGAAAGACATGCACGGAGGTGACGAAAGTCACAGAGTGATATGCTCGTATACAGATGGCAGTAGTATCGCGTAATCAAGGTATAAAAGCGCCGCGCTTTGGCAGAGCTGCCATTTGCGCTCAGATGTTTCATGTGAAAAATTTCTAAAGTGATTATGGCAGCACGACGGAAATTAATAGACTTTGAACGAAGAACGTTAGCTGGAACTAGACGCATGGGGTATCTCGTTTTGGAAATCATTAGGGAATTCAAAATTCCGAGAGCCACAGTGTCAAGAGGTTGTCAAGAATATCTCGTTTCAGGCACCACCTATCACAACGGACAACGCAACGGCCGAGAGCAGCAGTGTTTGTGTAGAGTTGTCAGTGCTGACAGACAAGCAACACAGCGTGAAATAACCACAGAGGTCAGTAAGGGAAATGTGACGATCGTATTGATTAGAACAGTGCGGCGAAATTCGCCGTTAATGTGCTAAGGTAGACGACCGACGCGAGTGCTTTTGCTAACACCACGACACAGCCTGCAGCGCCTTTCCTCTGCTCGTGATCACGTATTTTGGACCCTAGACGATTGGAAAACCGTCGCGTGGTCAGATAATTCCCTATTTCAGTTGGTAGGAGCTGACGGTGGGTTTAGAGTGTGCAGAGGCCCCACGAAGCTATGGACCCAAGCTGTCAACAAGGCACTGTGCAAGCTGGTGATGACTCCATAATGGTGTGGTCTGTGTTTACGTGGAATGTAGTGGGTCCTTTGATCCGGCTGAATCAGCTGAGATTATTTGCTGCCATTCATGGACTTCATGTTCCCAAATACCGATAGAATTTTTTTGGACGACAATGCGGTATGCCACAAGTGTTCGCGATTGGTTTATAGAACATTCTGGACAGTTCCAGAGAACGGTTTGACCAACCATATCGCCCGACATGACTTTCATCGAAGACTAATGACACGTTACAAAGAAGTCAGTTTGTTCACAAAATCCTGCACCGGCAACACTTTTGCAATATGAACGGATATAGACGTAACACGGCTCAACATTTCTTCAGGAGACTTCCAAAGACTTGTTGAGGCCATGCCAGGTACGGTCGCTGCACTACTCGGCGCAAAAGGAAGTCTGACACGACATTTGGAGATATCCCACGCATTTATTCACCACAGCGAAAGTTTTAAAAAAAGGAACTTGCATACAGAGCGGTAAAAGGAAACTATTTAACTGGCAAGTTAACGAAGCAGAATGAATGCATGAGTGATAATCGTTTGAGATCTAAATATGTTTAACAATGTGTGTAAAAAATGGAAGCATTGTAGAACTTCTGTTCGAATAGTGGCTGACGAATATTCTCGTAAGCATTGTTGCTCCGCAGTTTTTGTGGTATTGATCTTGAGGCATGTATCGGGTGATCAAAAAGTCTGTATAAATTTGAAAACAGAATAAATCACGGAATAATGTAGATAGAGAGGTACAAATTGACACACATGCTTGGAATGACATGGGGTTTTATTAGAACCGAAATATACAGAAGTTCAAAAAATGTCCGACAGATGGCGCTTCATCTGATCAGAATAGCAATAATTAGCATTCCTCAACAATAGCTGTAGTCGAGGAATAATGTTGTGAACAGCACTGTAAACCATGTCCCGAGTTATGGTGAGGCATTGGCGTCCGAAGTTGTCTTTCAGCATCCCTAGAGATGTTGGTCGATCACGATACATTTGCGACTTCAGGTAACCCCAAAGCCAATAATCGCACGGAATGAGGTCTGGGGACCTGGGAGGCCAAGCATGACGAAAGTGGCGGCTGAGCACACGATCATCACCAAACGACGGGCGCAAGAGATCTTTCACGCGTCTAGCAATATGGGGTGGAGCGCCATCCTGCAGAAACCCCATGTCATTCCAAGCATGTGTGTCAATTTGTATATCACTATCTACATTATTCCGTGATTTATTCAGTTTTCAAATTTATACTGACTTTTTGATCACCCGATAATTGCCGTCGAATACTGTGAAGGTGTATTAATAATTTTGTGTAATGCGTAAACTGATGAAGTGGCGAGGACAAGCAACTATTTCCGATTTACAGGTAGTGCGTTATTCGAATGGGAGCTCGAGGAAACAAGTCACTGCGAAAGTTTATGCCGTATTACAGAAGAAAACGGTGACCGAAACATTGATGTCGTGGGGTATTTTCGGCGTCTTTGTCAGATGTGAATTTGCAGGTATCCTCCTCAGTTTTGTGCTAGGAGGCGAGTGCTGTTACAAATGTAGCTTCGGGGAGGATTTGTTTCTGATGAATTAGAACACAGAAGTAAGCTGTAGATGTTACGTATTCTCTGCTGGTTGAATGATAGGAATCTAAGAGGAGTTGATAAACTGAACAGAAAGTCTGTCTACGGCCAAACGAAAGACAATGTAAAAGAAAGCATGATAGGCATTTTGTTGTTGTTGTTTTTGTTATTGTTGTGGTCTTTAGTGCGAAGACTGGTTTGATGCAGATGTAGATGCTGGTATTTCCAGTGCGAGCCTCATCATCTCTGTATAACTACTGGAACCAACTCACCTTCTGAATCTGGTTACTGTATTTATCTCTTGGTATTCCTCTAGAATTTTAACACCCCACACTTTCCTCCAATACTAAACTGGTGATTCATTGATGTCTCAGAATGTGTTCTGTCAACCGATCCCTTCTTATAGTCGGCTTGTGCCACAGATTCCTTGTCTCCTCAATTCGATTCAATATGTCCACATTAGTCATTCGATCTACCCATAAAATCTTTAGTATTCTTCTGTGGCACCACATTTCGAAAGCCTCTATTCTCTTTTTATTGAAACTGTTTGTCGTCGACGTTTCGCTTCCATACATGGCCACAACCCAGACAAATATCTTCAGAAATGGCTTCATAACACTTAAATCTATATTCGACGTTAGCAAATTTCTCTTCTTCACAAATACTTTTCTTGTCATTGCCAGTCTATATTTCGATTTGTCTCTATTTTGGTTATCATCCGTTATTTTAATACCCAAACAGGAGAACCCATCTATTACATTAAGTGTCTCGTTTCCTAATCGAATTCTCTTAGTATTATCTGATTTAATTCGACTACGTTTCATTGTCCATGATAAAAATATTGACTGCAGATTAGACAAGGATACTGCAGATGAGCTGAATTTTATTGAAAACGTAGCTGAGTTGCTCAATACGCTGGATGCAAATAATACGAGAAGGAGAAAGAAAGTATCATTAGAAAATGGAAATTGCTTATGTCAGACAGGGTCTAAATGCAGACGGAAATTTGTTTTGCTGTACGTCTGGAACACGACCCCATGCATTCGAACATGGGCAAATTGCTGGTTCTCGTATGGTGGGTGCATTCGTAACCAAGGTAGCTGAAGTACTTGGCGTTTAAAGAGGCACCGTGAAGGAGATTTATGCGGTATATTGCGAAAGTGGAACACATCAGCCGGTAAGTCACAACGCTTTCTTTGATAAATGTCTGCGCGTGTTAACTGTGTATTAATTCTCATGAAATAATTCGCCGATAATCGTGGAAGCATGATGAATGATTAGTCTTGTCAGAGGACAAAAATAACCAGTTGATATTGTTGAATGTTTTCTTAAGAATCATTGAGCAGCGGTTGCAGTGGCAGGAGATTTATAATCCGGCTTCACATATCGCATCGCCAACACGGCCGGTTGGGCGTATGGCGAAGGAGGGAATATTATTTCCACTGATAACAATAGTGGCAGTGATTCTGTGGTTAGTGCTGTGCATATGTTGAGCAGTGAAATAAGCGATAGTGTAGTTGGCGATGACTCGTTCCGAAGAAAGCGAACTTACAGTAACAAGGGCATTCACGTTATGACAAAAGATTAGCTTTCGATTTGACACAACAAACGGCTCTACAGGCGACTCCCAGTAGCAATAATAACGGTGGTTATTCACGGTCGTATGCCAAGGATCCGTGGCCACATTGACAATATCTCAAAGGCAGGTATAAATCGATTAAAATTTCAAGCTATACATCAAGCAGCTACAGAGTACTTAGTACATCTGAAACAAATCTGAGCTGAATTTTGAGTCATATATTCTCAACCATATGGTCTTGAGACAAGGAGCAATTCGAGGAGTCTATAAAAAACTTCTGAAGCATAAATTACGGAATCAGTAACTCCCTATGTTCATGTCATCAAAGTAACCCGAAAGACGAAACTGTCGCTCAGGAAATATATCTCGTGTGATAAATTTGGAAACCGTATCCTCACTTTAGGTTCTCAAAACATTTCGCAGTATGTGTACATTCATAGAAGCCGCTGTGTAGTTACTGCATACGCAGCAACAGTGAGACAATGTTTCCACTGTTTTACGTTACTGACATGTTTACGTTAGGGGCACATACCAAGACAATGCCGCAGTCACTACTGTTGCTGTCGATGTGACGGTCTCAACATTCTAGAGAACAGTGTCACAACGCCAAAAACCGACTGGCCAAAACCGATACCGGTTTTTTAGGTCTGAATACTCAATATTTTCCAGTATTTCTCTTCTCGATTGTTTCTTAGACCTGACATTTAGTATAAGTACTCATTTCAACAGCAACGATACTATTAGCGTTTTCGAAGCTGTGGCTTATTATGGATATGGTGAGAAATGCTATTTATTTTGACCTCTTAACCCATGCGAATGAATGCATTGATTCACTGCTTGTTGGTACGTAAGAATATATACGTCAGCATTATAGTGGACTTCATCAGTATAGTGAGAACATAATTTAATAATAATCTTGCAAAAATATTCCGTATCGTTTTCAAATTCATGAATTTGAGAAACGAATAAGGAATATGTGTCTATGGACTGCGTCCAAATTGCTAATGAAATTTGCAAATGAAATAATACTTGTCACTAGTGCAAATCAACAATAGAGAGTAGTAGTAGAGAGTGTTCGAAAATAAACTTGAAAATAAATAACAGTAGAACTAAAAATAATGTATAAAATAGATGAAATTATTTATGAAGTCATAGAAGCTTGGAAGAAATTAGTATTTAGATTATCTGAATTCAATGACTAGACAGACAATAAAAGAAACAAATAGAAGGACAGAAAGATCTGGGGTCTTTTCGTTAACTAGGGTTTTCAAAATGATGATTTTCACAATCATTTCAAAAGGAACATCTATAATCAGTATGCTTCGCTAGATTTGATACGGCGTGACAAGGGAAAACTATTCATGAACCAAAGGTAATGCACATCGTGTATGCAATTACGAGGGGAGTAAAGAAAACGAAGAAAAGGTTCAGCGTAAAGAATGGAGACTAGGGTGCAATGATAACCTTAATGAGCGTGAAATAGATGTTTGTAGGGGGTGTGTTCAGGCAAATGGATCGAAGGTAAATTAACGAAGTTCGTTGTTGGATCTGAAGAGATAAGAAAGGGGCGAGATAAAAACACAATGGCAGGTGCATAGTGCATAGATGATATCTGAAAAAAAATGCACGAGTGATTTCGATGAATATAGCTGCAGAAAGTAATTAATGGTAAAGGACGGACGAGGCCTTCATCCAGCAGTGGTTCTCGAATGGCTGTGATAATGACTTTGGAAGAGACTTGGGCATTATTTTCTTATTTTATATTGATTAACAAAAGCAAAACGAGGATAATGGAATGTAGTCGAATTAAGTCGGGTGATGCTGAGGGAATTAGATTAGGAAATGCGGTAGGTGGATCAAAACAAAATGTCCAGACACTCTGTGACCAAAATGGTACTGAAGCAGAGGGTGACAGACTAAAGGCCGAAATATTAAATGTCTTTTCCAAAGCTGTTTCACAGAGGAAGACTGCACTGTAGTTCCTTCTCTAGATTGTCGCACAGATGACAAAGTGGTAGATATCTAAATAGACGACACAGGGATAGAGAAACAATTAAAATCGCTCAAAAGAGGAAAGGCCGCTGGACCTGATGGGATACCAGTTCGATTTTACACAGAGTACGCGAAGGAACTTGCCCCCCTTCTTGCAGCGGTGTACCGTAGATCTCTAGAAGAGCGTAGCGTTCCAAAGGATTGGGAAAGGGCACAGGTCATCCCCGTTCAAGAAGGGACGTCGAACAGATGTGCAGAACTATAGACCTATATCTCTAACGTCGATCAGTTGTAGAATTTTGGAACACGTATTATGTTCGAGTATAATGACTTTACTGGAGACTAGAAATCTACTCTGTAGGAATCAGAATGGGTTTCGAAAAAGGTGTTCGTGTGAAACCCAGCTCGCGCTATTCGTCCACGAGACTCAGAGGGCCATAGACACGGGTTCCAGGGTAGATCCCGTATTTCTTGACTTCCGCAAGGCGTTCGATACAGTTCCCCACAGTCGTTTAATGAACAAAGTAAGAGCATATGGACTATCACACCAATTATGTGATTGGATTGCAGAGTTCCTAGATAACAGAACGCAGCCTGTCATTCTCAATGGAGAGAAGTCTTCCGAAGTAAGAGTGATTTCAGGTGTGCCGCAGGGGAGTGTCATAGAACCGTTACTATTCACAATATACATAAATGACCTTGTGGATGACATCGGAAGTTCACTGAGGCTTTTTGCAGATGATGCTGTGGTGTATCGAGAGATTGTAACAATGGAAAATTGTACTGAAATGCAGGAGGATCTGCAGCGAATTGACGCATGGTGCAGGGAATGGCAACTGAATCTCAATGTAGACAAGTGTAACGTGCTGCGAACACATAGAAAGATAGATCCCTTATCATTTAGCTACAAAATAGCAGGTCAGCAACTGGAAGCAGTTAATTCCGTAAATTATCTGGGACTACGCATTAGGAGTGATTTAAAATGGAATGATCATATAAAGTTGATCGTCGGTAAAGCAGATGCCAGACTGAGATTCTTTGGAAGAATCCTAAGGAAATGCAATCCGAAAACAAAGGAAGTAGGTTACAGTACGCTTGTTCGCCCACTGCTTGAATACTGCTCAGCAGTGTGGGATCCGTACCAGATAGGGTTGATAGAAGAGATAGAGAATATCCAACGGAGAGCAGCGCGCTTCGTTACAGGATCATTTAGTAATCGCGAAAGCGTTACGGAGATGATAGATAAACTCCAGTGGAAGACTCTGCAGGAGAGACGCTCAGTAGCTCGGTACGGGCTTTTGTTAAAGTTTCGAGAACATACCTTCACCGAGGAGTGAAGCAGTATATTGCTCCCTCCTGCGTATATCTCGCGGAGAGACCATGAGGATAAAATCAGAGAGATTAGAGCCCACACAGAAGCACACCGACAATCCTTCTTTCCACGAACAATACGAGACTGGAATAGAAGGGAGAACCGATAGAGGTACTCAGGGTTCCCTCCGCCACACACCGTCAGGTGGCTTGCGGAGTATGAATGTAGATGTAGATGAAGAAATGAGACACTTAAAGTAGTAAAGGAGTTTTGCTATTTGGGGAGCAAAATAACTGATGATGGTCGAAGTACAGAGGCTATCAAATGTAGACTGGCAATGGCAAGGAAAGCGTCTCTGAAGAAGAGAAATTTGTTAACATCGAGTATAGATTTAAGTGTCAGGAAGTCGTTTCTGAAAGTATTTGTATGGAGTGTAGCCATGTATGGAAGTGAAACATGCACGATAACTAGTTTGGACAAGAAGAGAACTGAAGCTTTCGAAATGTGGTGCTACAGAAGAATGCTGAAGATTAGATGGGTAGATCACATGACTAATGAGGAAGTATTGAATAGGATTGGGGGGAAGAGAAGTTTGTGGCACAACTTTACTAGAAGAAGGGATCGGTTGGTAGGACATGTTCTGAGGCATCAAGGGATCACCAATTTAATATTGGAGGGCAGCGTGGAGTGTAAAAATCGTAGAGGGAGACCAAGAGATGAATACACTAAACAGATTCAGAAGGATGTAGGGTGCAGTAGGTACTGGGAGATGAAGAAGCTTGCACAGGATAGAGTAGCATGGAGAGCTGCATCAAACCAGTCTCAGGTCTGAAGACCAGAACAACAACAGCTGATCAACATTGGATTATGTGACTACCTCACAATCTGTCTCCAGTGAACCGTTTGCTTCCTGTTCAACTGAATCCCCTAGTGTTGTAATTTTTCATGGTTTGTTACACTCATTGCCTCCTGGCTCTGCCAAGCTGACATGTTCCATCTGGTGTTCAAAGAATCACAGCTTTGTCTCGAAGGCGTTCAGGTATGCAAGCCACACGGCCTACCAATCGGAGTGTTCTTGCCTCCAGCTTTGGGCTGCATCATTTCGTACGGTTCCTGTTTCATCTTTCTTCTCCAGCTATTCCCATCTCGGAGAAGCCATGCTTCGCACGGTCATTCGTACATACAGTGTGTTTCATAATTAATGGCGTAAACACACACAGTTAAAAGTACACGGTACTAGAAGCAAAAAAGTCTGGTAAACATGGGCTCTAAATTGCATACCTTAGGAGTTATGAGCTCTTGTTCATGTTCGATAGCGTGAAACACATCTCTTCTGCTTAAAAAATGCGCATTGCTCTTCAGGTATGCATTTTAGAGCTCCTGTTTACTACACCTTTTTGCTTCTAGTATTGTGTACTTTTAACTGTATGCGTTTACGCCATTAATTATGATACAAACTGTATAGCGCCAATGGAACTAATATGTTATTGTATACCTTAAATTGGTTATTCTCGAGACCTTGTGTGATGTTGTTATCTGTTTAATGCTGATGTATTTTGTGTAGTAAAGATCCGATACTTCATTTCCTGCTTTAAGTTGTTGAGATTGTCGAACATGGTACCTTGGTAAATAAAGTATTCCGTCTTAGCGAATCTCATATCTCCAATGGGCTCTCTCCACTGCTTCCATGGATGGCGCCATCACTTCTATCTTCTCAACACTGATTTTGATGCCGAATTTGCTTGCATTTCGGGCTAGGTCCCTCACTATGTCCACCACATAAGCTTCTGACTCTGGCAGGGCCGCGAGTCATCAGCATATACGGTGCTCTTGGTCAACTGTGCAAGCTCTCACCACATCCACGAAATTCCTTGACGCATGTATCCCCAGAGGACAAGGTTTCTCAGTGAACGTGCCCCGAGAACAGGCGGTGAGCACAGGTCTGTGAGTAGTGAGTACTGTACCACACCCGTCTTCACAGGGACTAGGGTGGGGAGAAATGTGAGAGCTGTGTAAACGAGGAAACCGATTCTGAGGGAAATTCCTGGAGAAATCCAGACCACTCTCAATTCCTTGTCGATTTACAGATCATTTACTTCAAACTTCATTGCCACGTGGGGTAGCCCCCGTTGGAGTTATGAGTCGTCCCTCAGGCATGGGTGTGTGTGTTGTCCCTAGCGTAAGTTGGTTTAAGTTAGCCTTTGGACCGATGACCCTAGCAGGTTGGTCCCGTAGCAACTTACGACAAATCAGCTTCAGATCAGCGTGAGTACTACGAGCTTTTTTTACTTTTCTATTCAGGTGTGCTACGAATCCTGATTTTTTTTTCCCAATATGACGGGCGCTCCACTTGTTGCCACACAAACTAATGAATTCCGTCACATAACTATATTTTACGAACTTTCTTCAACGCTGCTATGAAAGTCTCATCCAACTGTGTACATACGGTAGCTATACTTTCATAGCGCGCTAAAGAATATGAAAAAGTGCAAGGACTTCCTTAAAGTAGTGCAATATATTAGCTCAGGTGACGGACACACTCACTTGATTTTTCTTTGTCTTCTTTTCCCTTTTAAGTTTTAAAATGTCTTGTACACATTCAGATTCTTCACATTTTTCGTTTCCGTATTGTCCGATGTCCATGTAAACTTGACGTCCTGAGAGGATTGAGCGAGCTCCGATACGCCCAAAACTACACGAAGTCATTTTTCTTGATTACAATGGTAAGACATTGTCGGTGTCACAGGATGCCGACTCACTGTTACTGCTATTGAATGGCTCCGCTGTCAAAACTGACCAACTCCTGTTACATAACTGGCGCTTCTACTGTATTGCATATTGTATATGCACATTTTCTTTTTGATATCGGTAGTGTCACGTACACAAGGTATAAAAGAGCATAGCGTTGGCGAAGCTGTCATTTGTCCTCTTGTGATTCATGTGAAAAGGTTTTTGACGTCATTGTAGCCGCACGACGCGAATTTACAGACTCTGAACGCGAAGTGGTAGTTGGTGTTAGACGCATGGGACATTCCATTTCGGAAATCGTTAGAGAATTCAATATTGGGAGATCCACAGTGCAGACAGTGTGCCGAGAATAGCATATTTCAGATATTACCTCTCACCGTGGACAATGTAGTGGCAGACGGCTCTCATTTAACGGAGAGTTGTCAGTGCTAACAGACACGCAAACTTGCTTAAACTAACCAGAGATATCAATGTGGGACGTACCACGAACGAATCCGTTAGGACAGTGCGGCGAAATGTGGCGTTAATGGGTTACGGCAGCAGACGATCGATGCGAGTGCCTTTGCTAAAAGCACGACATCGCCTGCAGCGCCTCTCCTGGGAGCGGAAAACCTTAGCCTCGCCAGGTGACTTCCGATTTCAGTTGGTAAGAGCTGATGGCAGAATTAAAGTGTGGTGCAGACTCCACAAAGCCGTCGATCCAAGTTGTCAACTAGGAGTATCGACTCAGTTGTTTGACTGGATTCGAGATTTCCTCTCAGAGAGGTCACAGTACGTAGTGATGGACGGTAAATCATCGAGCAGAATAGAAGTGATATCTGGCGCTCCGCAAGGTAGTGTCATAGGCCCTCTACTGTTCCTGATTTACATAAATGATCTAGGTGATAATCTGTGAACATCCCCCTTAGATTGTTTGCAGATGATGCTGTAATTTACCGTCTAATAAAATCATAAAACGATCAATTTCAATTACAAAATGATCTAGAGAGAATTTCTGTATGATGCGAAAAGTGGCAATTGGCACTGATCAAAGAAAAGTGGGAGGTCATCCACATGGGTACTAAAAGAAATCCGATAAATTTTAGGTACACAATAAATCACACTAATCTAAGGGTTGTCAATTCGACTAAATAACTAGGAATTACTATTACGAGCAACTTAAATTGGAAATATGACATAGATAATATTGTGGGGAAGGCGAAACAAAGACTGCGCTTTGTTGGCAGAACACTTAGAAGATGCGACAAACCCACTAAAGAGACAGCTTACATTACAATTGTCCGTCCTCTGCTGGAACATTGCTGCCCGGTGTGGGATCCTTACCAGGTTGGATTGACGGAGGACATCGAAAAAGTGCAAAGAAGGGCAGCTCGTTTCGTGTTATCGCGCATTAGGGGTGAGAGTGTCACTGATATGATACGCGAGTTGGGGTGGCAGTCACTGAAACAGAGGCGGTTTTCTTAGCGGCGAGATCTATTTACGTAATTTCAATCACCAACTTTCTCTTCCGAATGCGAAAATATTTTGTTGACACCCACCTACGTAGGGAGAAATGATCATCATAATAAAATAAGAGAAATCAGAACTCGAACGGAAAGATTTAGGTGTTCCTTTTCCCCCCGCGCCATTCGAGAGTCGAATGGTAGAGAAGTAGTATGAAAATGGTTCGATAACCCTCTGCCATGCACTTAAGTGTGAATTGCAGAGTAATCATGTAGATGAAGGCACTGTGAAAGCTGGTGGCGGCTTCATAACAGTATGGGCTGTGTTTCCATGGAATGGACTGGACCCTCTGGTCAGACTGAATCGATCATTGGCGCGAAATGGTTATGTTCCGTTACCTGGCGACCATTTACTGCTATTCACGGAATTCATGTTCCCAAAAAACGATGGAATTTTTATGAATGATAATGTGTCATATCAACAGGAAGTAATTATTCGCGACATTCTGGACAAATTGAGCGAATGATCTGGCCACACAGACCGCCCAACATGAATCCCATCAACGTCTATGGGACATAATCGAGAGGTCAGATTGCGCACAAAATCCTGTACCGGCTGCGCTATCGGAATTATGCGCGGCTATGGAGGCAGTATGGCCCAATATTTCTACAAGGGACTTCCAACGGCTTGTTGAGTATGTGCCAGGTCAAGATGCTGCACTAGGCCGGGCAAAACGGGAGATCCGATACGATATAAGGAGGTATCCAATGACTTTTGTCGTGTCAGTGTATATTTGGAGAGACTCGCTCCTAATAATTCGAATGATACTCTTCAAAATGGTTCAAATGGCTCTAAGCACTGTGGGACTTAGCATCTGAGGTCATCTGACCCCCAGACTGAGAACTACACTACTGGACATTAAAATTGCTACACCAAGAAGAAATGCAGATGATAAACGGGTATTCATTGGACAAATATATTATACTAGAACTGACATGTGATTACACTTTCACGCAATTTGGGTCCATAGATCCTAGGAAATCAGTACCCAGAACAACCAACTCTGGCTGTAATAACGGCCTTGATACGCCTGGGCATTGAGTCACATAGAGCTTGGATGGCGTGTACACGTACAGCTGCCCATGCAGCTTCAACACGATACCAAAGTTCATCAAGAGTAGTGACTGGCTTATTGTGACAAGCCAGTTGCTCGGGCACCATTGACCAGACGTTTTCAATTGGTGAGAGATATGGAGAATGTGCTGGCCATGGCAGCAGTCGAATAATTTCTGTATCCAGAAAGGTCCGTACAGGACCTGCAACATGCGGTCGTGCATTATCCTACTGAAATGTACGGTTTCGCAGGGGTCGAATGACGGGTAAAGCCACGGGTCGTAACACATATGAAATGTAGCGTCCACTGTTCAAAGTGCCGTCAATGAGAACAAGAGGTGACCGAGGCGTGTAACCAATGACACGCCATACCATCGCTCCAGGTGATACGCCAGTATGGCGATGACGAATACACGCTTCCAATGTGCGTTCACCGCGATGTCGCCAAACACGGATGCGACCATCATGATGCTGTAAACAGAACCTGGATTAATCCGAAAAAATGGCGTTTTGCCATTCATGCACCTAGGTTCGTGTTAGAGTACACCATCGCAGGCGCTCCTGTCTGTGATGCAGCGTCAAGGGTAACCGCAGCCATGGTCTCCGAGATGATAGTCCATGCTGCTGCAAACGTCGTCGAATTGTTCGTGCTGGTCGTTGTTGTCTTGCAAACGTCCCCATCTGTTGACTCAGTGATCGAGACGTGGCTGCACGATCCGTTACAGCCATGCGGATAAGATGCCGGTCCCGTCATCTCGACTGCTAGACGTTGGGATCGAGCACGGCGTTCCGTATTACCCTCCTGAACCCACCGATTCCATATTCTGCTAACAGTCATTGGATCTCGACCATCGTGAGCAGCAATGTCGCGATACGATACACCGCAATCGCGATAGGCTACAATCCGTCCTTTATTAAAATCGGAAACGTGATGGTACGCATTTCTCCTCCTTACGCGAGGCATCACAACAACGTTTTACCAGGCAACGCCAGTCAACTGCTGTTTGTGTATGAGAAATCGGTTGGAAACTTTCCTCATGTCAGCACGTTGTAGGTGTCGCCACCGGCGCCAATCTTGTGTGAATGCTCTGAAAAGCTTCATTTGCATATCGCAGCATCTGCTTCCTGTCGGTAAAATTTCGCGTTTGTAGCTCGTGATCTTCGTGTTGGAGCAATTTGAATGGTCAATAGTGTACTTAAACCTTACTAACCTAAGGACATCACACACATCCATGCCCGAGGAAGGATTCGAACCTGCGACCGTAGCAGCAGTGCGGTTCGCCTAGAACCACTCGGCCACATCGGCCGGCGAATGATACTCTACCAGATGGCGGAAGAACGACTTGGAAAGGGAAAGGAGGATATGAGAACAGGTACAGCACAGCGGGTCCCTGACGCTGCTGTGGGAGTGCGCGAAGTGCTGCTCTCTTCACTGTTTTATGCGCAGTGCGCGGCAGCGAACATGTGGGCTGCAGACTGTTAAAGGACTTGGCGGCGGAACGTGACTCGCCAACAAACGGGGAGAGGTTCCGGTAAGGGTAACGGTCGCATCAGCGCAATACGAACTGAGAACGTGGAGCGAGCCACAGCTCAGAACAAGCCTCGCTATGCTAATGGACAACGGTAGACTACAGCAGCGCCGTCGTTTCGTCAGCGTGCTGCACACGTGTCACAGGCCTGGCGCACCAGTCTGCACCAACCTGGCGTCGCAGCACGGCGCTAGTGGCACGCAGTTATTTAAGCGAGGCATTTATGGTCGCCAATTATGATGTAAATCTCGGCGCCAGTGCAAAGAGGCGCTTGGCTGCATACATCATACCTGTAACAGCGAATGGCTACCGCTTCGAGAATATTACGGCTTCGCTTCTGCATAACGGCACCTACAGTACCGTCTGAACCCTCTTTCTATGCTTCCCTTGTCCCTGCTTGTCAGTTGTCACTTTGAAGAAACTGAATAGGATCCTTGATTTCATCTCTAATCAAACAATACAATACCAGTGCTATAAACATTGTCGTTAATTAGCTACATCACGAGTACCAAAGACATGTGTTTCACAGAAAACAGGGACACAGGGTCATCAAAATTATTATCTTTGGAAATTAGATAACAGTAAACGAAATT
Source organism: Schistocerca americana (assembly GCF_021461395.2). Classification (NCBI taxonomy): domain Eukaryota; kingdom Metazoa; phylum Arthropoda; class Insecta; order Orthoptera; family Acrididae; genus Schistocerca; species Schistocerca americana. Next base: position 255,798,741 of record NC_060123.1, read on the forward strand.
CAGGCTGTGTCAAAATTTCTTTTGTTTATAACTCTGCCAGTTTTTAACGTCACCGACCGTTAATTGGGAATTAATTATTTTACTTGTAATTAATAGAGACGGCAATTTCGAGCTGTGAACAACTTTTATTAAGACAAAAAGCAATGGCGGTAACGTTAAAAGAAGCTGGGGACTCTTTCATTAAACGACGGACTTAATTCTGAGCTTTTACAAAAGTTAATGCGGTTTCCTCTGAAAGTAGCAACGGCACACAGTTTTGTCTTGAAAAGCGAATTCTTTGGTAAAATTTGTAACTGACAGTCAATTTAAATATGTTTCCTTAAGGAAATTAGTATTAAATTTATTATCGGACTTACTAATATTAAAATGATTGTTGCTTCTACCGTATTTCACTAACAAAAGACTACGGTGTATAAAATGGAACACGCAAACTATAATAATCAAGAGAAATGCTTCCGTATTTAAGAAAATAGACAAAATTATGAATATGTAAATGAAGGACAGATTTGTTAATGAAATATGGCTAAACTTTAACAGTATATTTTAAAGAAAAATAAAGTCAGCTTACACTGTTCCTCACAGCAACACTTGATGACTTATATTCAAAACACTAGATCCTCTACGTGAAACGCGTGATGTTCAAATGCATGCACTTAACATTCTGATTTCTAATAACAGTTCCAGTTGCAAATAATTACGTAATAGTCTAAGATAGAGCTCCTACGATAATTTCATAACATCTGCAGAATTAATTGTGTAACATGAATGAAGGTAACCAAGTAAAGAGGAAAAAGGAAAAAGAGCAGAGCAAAAAGGAAGCGGTGCCCTTGTTTCACTGTTATTTATAATAATTACACAATGTGATATTTGTGTGATTATCGATATATTATACAGAGATGTCTGCCGTAGTTACATTACTTTGGGTAAATTCCTTGTAAAAGTTGCGGACCTTATAAAATGTTCCCTAAATGTAGATATCGCACTATTTTCACTATTGGAGTTCAACATTTAACTAAAGTCACCTCATTTGTTATTTACATAGTTCATGGGCAAACGTTCATAGTTTCACATGTTACATGGATGCCTTTTCTTTCATTTCAGAGAAAAAGGCGATTATTTGAGTGCATTTATATTTAGATTGAAATTTTCACTCTGCAGCGGAGTGTGCGCTGATATGAAACTTCCTGGCAGATTGCAACCGTGTGCCGGACCGAGATTCGAACTCGGGACCTTTATCTTTCTCGGCCAAGTGCTCTACCAACTGCGCTACTGAAGCACGACTCACGACCCGTCCTCACATCTTTAATTCCACCAGAACCTCGTGTCCTACCTTCCAAACTTCCCAAAAGCTCACCTGAGAAACTTGCAGAAATAGCACTCCCGGAAGAAAGGATATTATGGAGAACTTCTGTGAAGTTTGGAAGGTAGCAGACGAGGTACTGGTGCAATTAAAGCTGTGAGGATGGATCGTGAGTCATGTTTGGGTAGTACAGTTGGTAGAGCACTTTATCGCGAAAGGCCAAGGTCCCGAGTTCGAGTCTCGGTCAGGCACGTAGTTTTAATCTGCCATGAAGTTTCACATTTACATTTACTTTTAAACTTTTCTGTTGACCTTGTTATTTGACTGAGGCCTATGCTCTAACTTGCACCTGACTGTAATTGCTCGACCACCTATCCAGGCGCGGTCCCAAGGAAAACGAGGTAAAAACCTACGGATAGATGTAGAGTCCTCAGTGTATTTCTTTATTTAAAGTTATCTGAACATTTGCATAGTAAAGTATAACGATATTTTACATGTTTCAAGACAGTAGGACTATTGCAGAAATTCATAGGCATTTTGTCGTTTTGAAAACACATTAAACTCTGAACTCCATAAAATGTTCACGATAACACATTTCATCAATATTATAACGTAAAATGTTCAGTTTTTAAGCAATTCTTTCGTGTGAGAGTCTGTTATCATATAGCTTTTTCATTTAAAGATTTCATTATGTGAGTTTGCCATAAATGTTATTTCTCACAAATCAGAATCGTAATTCTTTACAAAACTGAGTTCGATTAAGAAGGTTTCAGAGCTTTACAACGTCGAATACAATGATTTGCTGATGCGATGATAGACCTTGCGACGGATAGCAGGAACGACCGTTCTTGGTGGTAGATGGTAGTCGATGTCATGACCCTCATGTGTGGACAGAAAAATGGAAGGAAACATGCCAGGATTAGCGGCTGGTTACTGGATACAGGTGGTTAAGTCTTGCTCTTCCGGAGAATAGGCATCTCGAGTATTGGGTACATGGAATACAATTGATTAAGCATTAATATACAATCATACAATTATGCATTTGGCCGAAACGGGGTATATTAGTACATATATTGTCCTGTGGACTCATATAATGATTGTATATTCTGTTCGTGGTGATAGTTTACGGTTCGCTCTGTCCATTTACTTCCTCTGTTTGCCGCTGTGAAATTTTGATTTCTGTACTGTTGTCCACGTTGTCGTTGCTTTCACATTACATCATGATTGTTGTTTCTTAGCAATGAAAATTTCAGTTTATTTATTGGCAAATTACGCAATCACTATTTGCAGTGAAAGAGCGTTCATAGCTTAGCGGTGACAAGTCTCTATGTTCTGAAATGCTGCGAGTACTGGACGATCACGTGGCTCACATTCCAACCCGACAATCGCAGAGTTTCGCGCGGAACATTGTCGAATTGTGATCTGCGTTGCATGCTGTTGGGCAGTGCGAGTTCCATAGACTGTCTACTTATTCTGTACCTAGGAGTTTCTACACATGATGCTGCACCTGTACACGAGATTGAACATGCCACCGAAGGTAAGCATCAATGTTACTGTGTACTTTGCAACACTAGTACGTTCACTGATCTCACAGACTAGTTCCGTTTCACAGTTTTGTTTACTTGCACAGAAATTTCACGCACTACTTCTCTGAAAATTATTGCTATCACTACCGTTGGCATCCGTTTTGTTACTCATCTGCAATTACATACAGTCTTTGGAGTCAAATTACATTGATGTTCAAGCTATATGTTTTATCTAAGGTCCAAAATATATTGTTTGTTCGCTGTGTGGAGAACCGTTTGATACATCACTTTACACTACTTGTTTACTACTTACATTGGAACATGACTGTACAGGAACATAAATTATTTCAGTTGCAATATCTTAGAAAATTCGTGATGCGATCTGTGTTTGGCCATTATTTTTTGTGTTCTGCGGCCGTGCTATAGATGTGTGTGTTTCGTTCTTATATGGAGCCCAGATTATTTCTTTATTCCAAGGAAAACCTTGTGCCAGAGCAATTCCCGGTCTTGTAGCGTACCGATATGAAAGCACGCAAAAAAAGATAAAAAGCAAAACTACTGCCTAAGGACATCAGTAAGTTCCAAAACAAGCACATAGTTTAATTGCAAGATATATGACCTGAGTTCCTTGTCTACTGGCTAACACATTGAAACAAGGCATCAGCCTGTAGAAAATATGTTCCTTAGTGTTTATGTACATGAGCACATATGCTATCGTTCAAAACTTTTATCTTGAGATTGTGAGACATGTACTTCTGACATGAATAGTACTGAACTTTTTACAACTAATCCCATATTTTGGAGCCAAAGCATAAATGAATAAGCTAAAAAATAACACACTATCTACAAATACTGTCTCGAAAACTGTATTACTATTTACACTTTCGTACGTTAGATATCTTTATAAGATAGGGTTTGGCTTCACAAATGAAATGGTATTTCGGTAAAGGCATTTTTGTGGCATCCTTTAATGAATTTCATCTTCTCTCTTCAATATTTTTCTTCTCACAATTGACTCTACTATGTCCATAAAATAGAAGTGAAATATTTACACAGGTATGTACAATACAAGTGTCAAATTTCTTGATATGTTTCTGTGGATATAAACCCCTAATTTTATTTGATAGGTTGTTTACTAGTAAATAGCTTCCTTAGTGCGGAATCTCCAAAATTTTGTGTGGACCAATATACTGCAGCTGCCACTTCTTATCCTTCTTTTTCAACAAGAAGGATTTAAAAATAGTTTTTAGTAACACTATGTCACCAATTCGGTACAACTGTATCTTACCCAAGGTTTAACATATTTATGTTTTCTGAGTTGCACTTGGCGATCTAAAGAAGCTTCAGCACGTTTTAATTTTTCCTCCAACGCAATTTCATTCGTGGGAGGGATTTAATACATTCATTGTTTTCATGTGTTCTTAGCATACGTTCTGTTGTAGATGTGAAAGTGGTGGAGGAGTGTGGCAAATTTTTAATAATTTCCTCGAAGGGTTCTATGTATTCTATCCACCTGGTCTGTCTCTGAGGCATATAAGATATAATAAATCTATTAAATTCCCTGAATACTCTTTCAGTGGAATTCCCTTCCGGTACATAAGTTCTGATAAATCTATTTAATTCCCTGAATACTCTTCCCGGTGGTACTAAAATCTGCTCAATGTTTTGTTCTTTCGAAAAGGATTTCTACTTATGGCTGTTAAAATTACTGGCTTTGTCAGAAAATATTGCTGAAGGCTTTCCTATCCTAGATACGTTATCACTGGCAATGCATTTGATTATTGGAGCAGAAGTTGTGGTTTTCGTAAAATAAAACTTCACATGTTTTGAGAATATGTCTGTAAACGCTACTACATACTTTACGCCCCCACATGTCCTTGGCAGGAGGTCCTGTGACGTCAATTGCCACGGTCTCGAGTGGTTTAGTCTGAAATATTGCATGTAATTGTATGCGAGAACATATGTTTCTAGGTTTGGCATTCTGACATGTTATACACTTCCTCATTATTTGATGGATGTACCGTTTCATATTGGGAAAATAACAATACCGTTTCAGTTTCTGATTACGTTTGTTTATACCATAGTGGACGCAGGAATAGTGTGTGTAATAAAACAAAGGTTCTTGGTATTCTCATGGAATACATACACACCATTCATCTTATTCTGTATCACGACGATGGAATAGTGTGCCGTTGTGTAAATTAAAATGTGGATTTACTGGTCCCTGAACTATTCTTCAGTAATTGTGTTCCACCCTGTGTCATCTTTCTGTAAGTTCTGCATGTTACGACACATAATCAAGTATGACCTCCTGTATGTAGGTTCTTTGATTAGGAGTACTTTAAATTCAATAGTATGTTCAAAAATTTCTGAATACTAATGCAATCATTGCGGTAGTCTTTTTCCTTTCCGCTAATGTGAACAATGTCTAAGCCGTATTCTTGAAGCGCTAACGACCAGCTCGCCAAATGTTGATGCAACAGCTCATGAGAGAACTCAAGGCTTGGTGATCACAAAACATCTTAACATGTTTACGATACACATAGTAATGCATGTTACGACACATAATCAAGTATGACCTCCTGTATGTAGGTTCTTTGATTAGGAGTACTTTAAATTCAGTAGTATGTTCAAAAATTTCTGAATACTAATGCAATCATTGCGGTAGTCTTTTTCCTTTCCGCTAATGTGAACAATGTCTAAGCCGTATTCTTGAAGCGCTAACGACCAGCTCGCCAAATGTTGATGCAACAACTCATGAGAGAACTCAAGGCTTGGTGATCACAAAACATCTTAACATGTTTACGATACACATAGTAATTAAATTTCTTTAGTAACCATATTACGGCCAGTGTCCCGATTTCCGTAGCAGAGTAATATCTTTCACATTCCGATAGAGTCCTACTCGCAAACCACATGACTCTAATGTCAACATTGTTGCCATTAGTATCCATCTGGAATAGGGAATCACGTAATCCGGAGAATGATGCATCTGCCGTCAGACAGAGGTCTTTGCTCATATCCTGGTGATGCAGAATTTATGAATTTACTAGGGCATGTTTGATCCCATCAAACGCAATCTGGCACCCACTTGTCCAGCACCAAAGTTTGTTTTTCCTAAGTAAGCTCAACAGTGCTTCACTATTAAGCAACTGACTCGGGACTTAACGACGGAAGAAAGAAACTAATCCTAAGTATGTCTTTAGCTGTTTTTTTTTTAGTACGAGGACTTGTTCTGTAGTGCCTCAGTCTTACTCGGGTCTGGTTTAATACATGGAGATGTCAATATATGACCTAAGAATTTTATTGTAACCATTCCAGACTTGGATTTCTGCAAATTTGCAGTGACACCAGCATTCTGGAACTTGTGAAGTGCTCTGCCGAGTAAGTCAATAGGTTCGCTCTACGTTGCAGTGGACACCTTTACTTTATCCAGCAAGTCGGGACTTAATACCGTGTGTAGAGCGATGATGAACATACCAGCACTTACATCTAACCTAAAGGGTAGTACATGAAACTGATAATTTCTGTCGTTGAAAATCAGTGCAGTATATTTTCTTGATATCTCGGGCAGCAGGGTCTGCCAGTAGGAATTTCGTAAATCTATCGAGGATAGATATTCCACACTATAAAATTTCTGTAGTTGTTCTGATTTCGTGGCCTTCTTCTGGCATGTATTACAATATTAATGATGGCTCGTGCTTCCTGTAGTAAGCGTAAACTACCTCCTGCCTTGTCTACAGGTAATACAGGAGTAATATATGGAGATAAGGATGTTTCTGCTATTCCTTATTTTATCATTTTCTTGATTTCTTTTTTTACTGCTTCTCTCTTGGTCCAGGAAATCGAGTAGGTTGTGTGACAATACGTTTCATGAGGCTGTACTTGCGTGTGATGCACGTATCCTTTTATTATAACTGGTTTTTCTGAAAAGACTTGTAGATATCTATAAGAGAGATTGTGCAGCTCATTTCTCCACTGCTCGCTTAAGTAACCTGATTCTAAAATCTTGCCTAGTAATATTGCCTCGAGAGCTTGCTTGTTGTTGTCAACATTAGCACACTTGGTTACATCAACTGAGCAATTGAATCACTATCTGCCAGTGGAGGTCCAATACCTACAAATCTCGATTTTACTCGTTGGCAGAATTTGCCATGGCGAGCTTCTGTTTCGAGAAAATCCAGAATTACACTTTTTCCATGAACTGTAATATTGCATTTGCCTTCCGAGAAGTTGATTTTTGCTTCCTTTGCCAAAATCCTACATCATTAATACAATTGTCTGACAAATTCTCAACCACCAGGAACATGCCAACTGAGTCCGCCAACTAGTATTCTTCGACATGGTGCCTAACACATCAATAATTCTACAGTTGTGGACTGATAATGTTTTACGTGTACCCTTCTCATATATTTGTTTAAACACATTACAGGACATAACGTTCGTCGATGCACTCGTGTCAGTTATTACTACTGTAAGTACTTAACCTACTTCATCTAGAAATGCAGCCTGTACCACTTTATTGTTCTCCTCTCTGCAGGAATTTCTCTCAGAGAACAATTCATCACATACATCAACACAGTTATTATAACGGATCAAACTGATCTGTATTGTCATATTGCCCCCTACACTATTCCAGACCACTAACCGAGGGCTCGTTGTGGTCGAAATTAGTTTGTTGGCCAGCTATGTGAAGGTTGATTACTTACAATCACTTCAGTTAACTTCACGGGTTGTTTGGACCTACCAGTTCAGAGTATTGTTACTGTTATTCTGATTACTTTGGTTTGGGTTGTCATTCTGCATCGAATGCTGTTGCCCTCTGTTTTTTGGTGCAATACTCGATTGCAAATTCGTTTGTTCATTGCTTGACCTGGTTTGTTGTAGTATGTTGTTAGCCTGATTAATACTGTGATTAAAACGATTATCGTAGCTTCTTTTCTTTCTAAAGTGCTGTCGGTTGTTACGTTCCTGTGCGTGATTAATTCTATAACCTTGCTGGGGTGCCTTTCGGTTATTTCCATTCCAATTACCGTTACCGTTACTCTTTTGGTTTCGGTTGCGGTTCCCGTTACCGCTGTTTTTCGGGTACGCCATGTCCTTACTATTAGCATACCCGTTGTCTCGAATCCATGGCTTTGTGTTCTCCTGTAACGTGTCTATCGAGTTAACAACATACATCAACTGCTCAGGGTCTTTATCAGGAGTATGCAATAGTTTCTCTTAAATTTAAAGGTAATTTTGTCTTTAAAATTCGTGTACCATCTTTTACTGATATGGGATCATACCAGTATCTTGTCTTGCTGACACATTTCTCAAAGTACTTGCGTAGAGAAGTTTGTTGTAAACCTCAGGTCAGCACACTTATTTTCTTAATCTCTCTCGCTGGCCTGGAGACCAGTACATTAATAAAAACGCTCTCTCGAATTGTTCTTATGTTTCACATTTCTTTATAATTTATGATTATTCACCTTGTACATGTGAGGCAACAAATTATACTCTTTGGGATTGTTCAGGATCTGGCCAATGTCCCTCCGAAACTATTTATGAAAACAACGGGCTGTTGACCCCCTTTCCTGTCAAGGATGTACGTGTGAAATTGACGATGTTTGAGCAAGCTCCTTTTGCAAGAAAATGATCGTCAAAGCATTCGCCGCCCCCGTATAAAAAATGAATACCCCTCAAACGTTTTCGTGGTGTACGGTGTTTCTCTGTAGAAACACCCTACTGTGGAGACGGTAAGTGCTTAATGCGGAATGTTTTTTGTCGCTGCTTCTTGGCTTCCGCCTCCATTATTGCTGGCAGCTGACAAATCAAAGTGCGATTTGCCTACTTGTTCTTCTACGTCATGCTTCCACTTTGGAGGATAAGGTTTTAGCATAGTTTTAATTTTTTCTAATTATGTTTTCACCTCAGTATTCTCCTTGTTGTGTTGAGATAACACTTCACCACTAGAAATTTGAGTTACTCAGTGTAATTCAGTCCTAAGCGCTACGTTAACCTGTGAATCCTTTTGATGCAACCAGTTCACGAAGCCACTATTAATTCTGTCACTTTGTGCTGTTGAGCACTCGGTAACCCGTTTGTCTTTGTCATGCAGTCAGGTAATAAACTCTTCTTTTCGCCGGCCACTTTATAACGAAATCTGTTGTACAGCATTTTGCAATTTAGATTGCATTTCTTTATTTCGCTCACTTCCGAGTTCCACTGTCTTACCGACTCGGGCATGTCTTTAGATGCAATTTGTAACTCAACAAAGTTATTAGCAACAGTTTCTGTCTTCCAATTTATTTTTCTTATTTCAGCAGCTGCTCTTCGGCTATCCGCCGAAAATCTGCACTTAACTTTTCATCTAACCTTTCGCTAATTCGCGCAGCTTGCTCATTAGCGAAGCGTTCGAAATTAAGATTCATTTGTTCCTTCTGTTGATTTTCAAATTGCTGAAAAGTTTCGTTCATTTTGTCCTGAGTACGCGTACTAATTTGTACGATCTGCTCTCGTGCAAGGTGTTCATAATTCTGCTGTATAAGATCTGCTAGTCCCTTATACAGTTCGGCTAAAGGAGCAGATACAGGAGTTCGGTAACACAATCTTGGCTTCTAATTCTGCCGGCCTGTCAGTACTGCTTGCTGCAGAGCTTGTTGCTTATGGTTCAACGTCCGTAATTTGCCGATCGTCGACATTTAATTCCGAATCGTACACATTCTCCTCCTCAACCGTCGGATTCTTTCCTATTTTCCCCATATCCATGAGTTATACGGATAAAATATATTTGCCTACAAACATGTATCTACACACGAAAATCACTTTCATATGTAATAATTAACAACAAAACTAAACAATCGAACCACGTGTAGCCATTAGCGAATCCACTAATAAATTCCGACATCTTATGGCGCGTAACTTTCATACATAAAAATCTAAAAGTCACACAAAAGAATTTTATAAATTCACACAGGAAAGGAGTTCAGACCTATCTATTTTCTAACACGGAGTACAAGATTTGGCCTTGAACTGCTTTCTTTACCTTACAGTTGCGACTTCTCATCGCGTTATTGCTTTTATTATTTTCCATTTCTTGGTGCACTCTCTTGATGTTTCTCAATTTCAGACATTAGTTATGTGTGTCATACATGGTAGCATAAAATACATATAATTAACAACATTGCAAATTATTGTAACAATTATATACACAATAAAATTTCATTTATTATTTATACCTTGGCAGACCATGTCCTAAATCGCCAGTTTTTCACCACCCGTTAATTGGGATTTAATTATTTTACATGCAGTTAATTTGGAAGTTAATTTCTGGTTGTGAACTATTGTTATATAAAATGAAAAGCAGAGGCGGCAACGTTAAAAGAAACTACGTCTTCTTTCATTAAATGACTGACTTAATTCTGAACTTTTACGGAAGTTAATGTAATTTCTTATGAAAGTAGCAACGGCCCACAGTTTTTGGTTGGAGAGCAAATGTATTGGTAAAATTTGTTACTGACTGTCAAATTTAAGGTGGCCGGGGTGACCGAGCGGTTCTAGGCGCTACAGTCTGGAACCGCGTGACAGCTACGGTAGCAGGTTCGAATCCTGCCTCGGGCATGGATGTTTGTGATGTCCTTAGGTTATTTAGGTTTAAGTAGTTCTACGTTCTAGGGGACTGACAACCTCAGAAGTTAAGTCCCATAGTGCTCAGAACCATTTGAACCAATTTTGTTAATTTTAATGTTTCCTTGAGGAAATTAGTATTAAATTGGCTATCGGACTTCGTACTAATAAAATGATTGTAAGTTCTATCGTATTTCACAAACAAAAGACTACAGCGCATGAAACGGCGCACGGAAACTATAATAACCAAAAGAAATGCTTCGGTGTTTAAGAAAACACACAAAATTATGAATCTGCAAAGGAAGGACAGATTTGTGTATGAAATATGACTAAACTTTAACAGTGTATTTTAAAGAAATAAAACTCAACTTACACTATTGCATACAGCAACATCTGACGCCTAATATGTGAAACCAAAGATCATCTAGATGAAACGTGCGATATTTAAATTCTCGCACTTGATATCCTGATTTATAATAACAGTTCCAGCTGGAAATAATTACGTAACAGTCCAAGAAAGATCTGTTGTCACCATGTCATCAAATCCGCTGAATTAATTGCGTAACATAAATCAAGCTAAGAAAGTAAAGTGGGAAAAAAAGAAAACGATAAAGAGCAGACACAAAGGGAGCGGTGCCTTTGTTTCACTGCTATTTATTCTCATTACACATTATGATCTTTGAATAATTATCGATATATTATCCAGAGGCGTCTGGCATAGTACACTACTTTGGGTACTTTTTGTGCAAAAGTGGAGAACGCTATAATTTTCAGAGAATTCATCCTCATCCCCCAAGCATTTCATCCGAAAAACTACAACCATCTGGCAAAATACACGATGTCAGCCAGTGCTTTGACGTGGTCCTAAGAATCTTAATATGAAGACCCATTCACCGGGCGTGTAGTACTACTCGCCTTTGTCCAAAAACGATGTTCCTTGTGCCATGGTAGAAGTCAGACTGGAGGCTGACGCCTTATCCTTCCCACAGCCGATAAATTTAACAAGTGTAACATTTCTGACGCGCCACGGCTCGTGGCTCTGCCCTATTTCCGAGTTCCCGGAGACGTTATGTTTCAAGAACATAACTGAATGCCACATGCTGAGCGTGCTGTGATGGCCTACCTCGATACAGACGATGTTCGACTGTTCTGCTGGTCATCACTAATTAGAAATAGCTAGTCCTAGATTGTCGAGAGACTAGCACGGCACCAGTCGCCAGCCGCACTATTTTTATAGACAGCAGTGTACATTATGCCAAAGGAGGAATTTTCTGAACGGCTGTTAGTGACTGCTCCAGACACGTTATAATATGAATAAGCTGACGGAAGTATTCCTCGGTGAACGCATGAGAAACAGGCGAGTTTCATATTTTTGTTCAAGTAAAATAAAAAGTAATGCTAAATCTGATGACATAGGAGGGCGGTTTGAAAAGTTCTCGGACGGAATAGAAAAAAAGTACTTACATTACAGAAAGTTTTTTCATCCTTGTAGATTAATGCGCTTGGTCTAACGATGTTCCAGTGACTTGATCCCATCTCCAAAATGAGTTTCCTCCAGGCCTGCAAAATAGTTGTCAACTGCGGCTATCAGTTTTTCGTTTGAAATGAATCTTCGTCCACCAAGGAAAATTTTGTTTTATGAAGAGATGGAAGTCTGATGGAACCATGTCAGGTGATTAAGGCGGATGTGGCAACAATTCATACCTTACTTGGTGTAATTTTGCCATGGCGACGGCACATGTGTGGTTGCGTGCATTGTCGTGATGAAAGATGACTTTCCTCCTTGCTAAACCTGACCTTTCTTCGCGCATCTTTTGTTGAAATTGGTCCAGGAGGTTAGCATAGTATTCTCCAGTAACTGTTTACCCATTGAGGAGATAATATAGAAACAGAATCCCCTTCACATCCCAGAACACTGATGCCATGTCCTTTCCCGCAGAAAGAATTGTCTTCGCTTTGTTTGGTGGAGGGGAATCAGCATGTTTCCACTGATTTGACTGTTGTTTTGCCTCCAGAGTATAGTAGTGCATCCAAGTTTCATCTGTGGTCTCAAACAGGCGCAAAAAATCTTCTTCTTTTCTCCTACAAAGGGCCAAACATTGTTCCAATATGTCCATTCTCATGCGTTTTTGATGAATCGTTAAGAGTCGTGGCACTCATCTTGCAGATAATTTTTCCATTTCTAATTCTTCAGTTAAAATGTGATATACCCTTTCAAATAACATATGGCAAACGTCAGATATTTCACGAACTTTCAATCGGCGATCCTCCATGATCATTTTGTGCACTTTTATAATGATTTCTGGAGTAGTGACAGTTCTTGGCCGACCACTGCGCGGATCGTCATGTAAGCCCTCCCGGCGAAATTTAAATTGTCCACTTGGCAACAGTTGAATATGAAGGAACAGAGTTCTCCAGTGTATTCAGGAAATCGGCATGACTGACATTTGCTTCCATACCTTTCGTTACGAAGTACTTAACCACTGCTCGAATCTCCATTTTTTCCGTCTTCGCAAGTCACTACGCGGGAACTACAAGAGAGCCACTTCACCGCTACAGCTCTCTTCCAACAGCACTGACGTGGCACGTGTTTACAGGCGACAGTCCCATGACTGTATCACCTCTCGTGAGGATTCCGAGAACTTTTCGAGCCACCCTCGTAGTTTCATACTTTCATTCCTTATGGTTCTCTCTTTAAGAAATAATTTTTGTATCCACAGTCGGACGCTCCGTGTAAACACCGCACCAGGTGGAAGGACCCCTAACTGCACAAGCAGAGGTCATCCACGGGAACTTCCGAAATCTTCCTTTTGAACCTGTAACAAGATAGTCATTTTGAATATATTTTCCATCAGCATATGTAAGACAATTGAGAAATATTAAGTTCTAACAAAATGTTGACGTGATGAAACAAATGTCATATTTTTGCCCACAAAATCAAGGCAAGGGCATGCAGCGAAGATGGACTTTAGAAGAGATCGTAAAACGGCTTCGTACATTGATAGAGAATCCAGTTTAGAGTGCTGGCATCAAATTCCGATGAAAATCGTAATTTTCCTGCCAATCGGAAAAACTCGATTTCGAGAAAAACGAGTTTCAAGTTTTGTGTTACATTTTTTGTAGTTAGGTTAAACATACTTCTAGTCTGTTATCCCAAGATCATGCAGCAATCTTCACAGATTCAAATGGAGGTCCTCCATCTTTTTCGTAGCGATGGTGGTCCTAAGGACATCTTTAGCAGCTTCTGGTTGGTTGATTGTGGGAAAGGGGCCAAACAGCGAGGTCATCGGTTCCAACTGATTAAGAGGAGGATGGGGGAAGAAGTTGGCCGCGCCCTTTCAAAGGAACCATCCCGGCATTCGCGGCAGTTTCTGTCTCCACTTCTTGCTAATTCGAAACCTTTTTCGTCCGTTTTTGTGTAAAAGTTGTAACAGGCGCGTCTGATCTCGAGTTAGAGCACATCTATAATTTCCCTAATGCTTGTTCGGCTGTCGTTAACATTACATGCAGACTATTTTGTTTCCGCTGTGAATGTTTCTCAGGGACACTTTTTCACAAATTGCCTTGTAATCCGATAACTGAGTTTCTGGCGAGTTTGGGATAAACACTACCATAAAGTAGGCCACTCAGAGATGATTTAACGCCGAAAAAATTAGTTTTTCGAAATTTTCAGAGGACTACAGCCCTAAGATAACCAGAAGATTGACTGTATCGAATAGTTAACGTTGGATGAATGGATAATTGCAAAAACAAATGTTGTAGTGGTCTTCATTCCAGAGATTGGTTTGATGCAGCTCCCCAGGCTACTCTATCTTGAGCAAGCTTCTTCATGTCCGAGTAGCTACTGTAATCTACATCCTTCTGTATCTGCTTAGCGTATTCATCCCTTGGTCTCCCGCTTCGCTTTTTACCCTCCACTCTTCCATCCAGTACTAAATTGGTGATCCTTTGATGCCTCAGAACATGTCCTACCAACCGATCCCTTCTTCTAGTCAAGTTGTGCCACAAACTCCTCTTCTCCCCAATTCTATTCAATACCTCCTCATTAGTTATGTGATCTACCCATCTAATCTTCAGCATTCTTCTGTAGCACCACATTTCGAAAGCTTCTATTCTCTTCTTGTCTAAACTATTTATCGTTCATGTTTCACTTCCATACAAATACTTTCAGAAACGACTTCCTGACACTTAAATTTCTCTTCTTCAGAAACGCTTTCCTTGCCATTGCAGGTCTACATTTTATATCCTCTCTATTCCGACCATCATCAGTTATTTTGCTTTCCAAACAGCAAAACACATCTACTACTTCAAGTGCCCCATTTCCTCATCTAATTCCCTCAGAATCACCTGATTTAATTCAACTATATTCCATTATCCTCGTTTTATTCTTGTTGATGTTTATCTTATATCCTCCATCGCAGACACTGCCTATTCCGTTCAACTGCTCTTCCAAATCCTTTGCTGTCTCTGACAGAATTACAATGTCATCGGCAAACCCCAAAGTTCTATTTCTTCGCCATGGATTGTAATTCTTACTCCTAATTTTTCTCTTGTTTCCTTTATTGTTTGGTTAATATACAGATTGAATAACATTGGGAATAGGCTACAACCCTGTCTCATTCCCTTCTAAACCATTGCTTCCCTTTCATGCCCTCGACTCTTATAACTGTCATTTGGTTTCTGAACAAATTGTAAGTAGCCTTTCGCTCCGTATATTTTACCCCTGCCAACTTCAGAATTTGAAAGAGTGTATTCCAGTCAACATTGTCAAAAGCTTACTCGAAGTCTACAAATATCTTTCTTAATCTATCTTTTACGGAATCCAAACTGATCTTCTCCGAGATCGGCTTCTACCAATTTTTCCATTCGTCTGTCAGGAATTCATGTTAGTATTTGGCAGCTGTGACTTGTTAAGCTGATAGTTCAATAACTTTCACACCTGTCAACACCTGATTTCTTTGGTATTGGAATTGTTATATTCTTCTCGAAATCTGAGGTCATTTCACCTGTCTTTAAATCTTGCTTAACAGATGTTAGAGTTCTGTGATGGCTGGCCTACCGTGGCTATTAGTAGCTCTAATGGAATGATGTCTACTCCCGGGGCCTTGTAATGACTTAGGTCTTTGAGTGCTCCCTCAAATTCTTCACGCAGTACCATATCCCCCATTTCATCTTCATCTACATCCTCTTCAATTTACATAATATTGCCCTCAAGTACGTCGTCCTTGTATAGACCCTCTATATATTCTTTCCACATCTCTGCTTTCCCTTCATTGCTTAGGACTGGTTTTTCCGTTTTTGTTTATTTTTACGACTGACGACAACAGGCAAATGAACTTGTACCTTACTATATCTTTTGCACTACCTTTAACGTTTATCTCACCGCTGAGTATGCTTGTAATATGTAATTAACGGAAAACGGACTTGTTGCGGCCGGGATCTGTATGACAGTAATCAAAATATATGTTCTTCAAAATGATTTATAATCAGTTTCGAAATACTGTAGCACAAAAGAACGCACAACAGATAAAAAAAGAACAGCGGAAACTTGTATTTACAGTTGTGATTACGGTGCGGTAAGAACACACAAGTCAGCTGGGTCATTTCACTATTATTCTTGATACCCTTTTCTGTAGTTTGAAAACTGTATTGACGGTATTTGAATTTGTTCCCCTCGAAATAATTTCTTAGCTAAGAGTTGGTAGTTCATTTGATATTACCAAAAAACCCTAACTGTTCCACAGTGATGACAGTACTGTAAGGAGATAACATACTGATTGCATTCTGATTTGAGAGTACCTCCACATGTTCACAATACTTCAACTGAGACTCAATTTCTAATCTTAGACAATTCTTGTTTGTTGCGTGCTCGATTGAAGTTTCATCTCAATAAAATTTAACAGTGTGATTTTCTCTATTCAAAGTGAAATTAATGGAATTTGTTTTCTTTACGTTCATTGTAATTATACAGCATACTGCCCATATTTAAGCATCCTGGAGGGTCTCATCTGCCATTCTGTAAGAAGTTCTGTTGTTTTCTCAATGACTATAATATTGCTGTCATCAACATAGAAAATTTTTCTCCGCAATTAACACTGTTGAGAAGGTTACTGATGTTTAAGAGCAAAAGTACTGGTCATTAAATGCTACCCTGAAGAACTCCTATGTTTTTGTATTTCAGTTGGGATTTTGGATTGCACTTTGTCTACTAGGTATGACTGGAACCAGTCATGGGCTACATTTATTTTCCCTGATGATTGTAGCTTAAATAGAAGAATGTTATGCTATTGAATTTTGGGTGATCCTGAGTT
Source organism: Schistocerca americana (assembly GCF_021461395.2). NCBI lineage: Eukaryota > Metazoa > Arthropoda > Insecta > Orthoptera > Acrididae > Schistocerca > Schistocerca americana. The sequence continues at coordinate 255,815,486 of NC_060123.1, forward strand.
TTAATACAATGCAACCCAAACTGTGATTCATTTAGAAGGTTTATTTGTTCCAGTTCTTGCGTATTCAAAGCAAAGTTGAAATTTATCGTTGCATTTTGACATTGCAGATTTACTTCAGTACCTCTCTACTGTATACCATTCCCATATGACCACTCACATGTTACTATGCACCACTAAATAAAATCGACGATCCACTTATAATGATTTACTGTACACTTTATATAGTAAACTTTTAGTATGTTCGACGCGCAGCTTTTCTAAAAAAAGTTTATGTTTTGAATAAAACTTTTCCAAGTATGTAGGTATGTGACTGCTTTGGCATGGCAAGTTACTACACACAAACCTGTAGGAGGCCTTTTGAAACAGCAGCCCAACGGCAGTTAAACAAGAACATGATGACATAGTCACGTATCTACAGGCGTTATGTTCTTGACGGCAAAGGCATCGGGAAACTACACTCGCATGTTTATTTTTGTTGGATAATTTAATATTTCAGTAATAGCATGACCAATATCGGAGACTAATAGACGCACTTTTCAGATTAAGTTCTAGCTATTATGTTAATTAACTACAAATAAATCACCCTGGTAAAGTGGTACATACAAATAAAATCTGTTTATGTAACCTGGAAACTTAATCGTACCACCTCCTACGACAGAAATATTATAAATGAACAATGAAACATGAAATTATTGACCATCCTTTTTTAATCCATGACACGCAGGTGCGAAAGTTGGCGCTGTTAAATTTGGCAGCTGCTTGCCATGAATTTAAAAAATACGTAACAGCTGTCTGTGTATGCCCTAGACATCAAAATTTTTGGACTTGCATAGATAAATATGAAGAGTAACCTAAGAAGCAGGCTTAGATCCGATGACCTCCCTTGCTTCCTCCCAATAACAGATCGAATCGTAACGTTCTATATTTAGAGAAAATCGTTACATTTTAGGAAGAGTAGAGAAGTCGTCGATTCCTTCTCAAACAGACTGATGGTGTAAGCCAGTGACTGAAATGACGTTGCAACCAGACCAGTTTCACTGCAAATGAAAATCTTTCTCGGCTTGTTCTGCGGATAACATACATAAAGGAGTCGTGCCCACGACCGCTGCGTCTCCGCTTTCGTTTCGCTCCTGCTTTCTCGCAGCCTGCACGGTTGCAACACAGCTCCAGACATGAAATATTAATACACGTACAAGTAACATTGCATTCACGTAATGAGTATATGTAGATGGAAACAGTACCCTATAACGCTGAACAAAGCTCAAATGTATATACGAGACAGAACCTACAAGCAACTCGTGTAGTTTAATAGGCATAAATATTGACACTCGTCTCAGATGATTCAGAGGCATCCCTCCTCGCAGAACTTAGGAACGTTGAAGCCGCTATTACTCATGCTGGGAAGTAACAGAAATCCTAGTATAAATGCTGTGAACGCGGTACAGAAAGAAACTGCAGATCGGACGTTTTGTTCATCGACACTATTTCCATTAAAAATTCTAATTTGTTTAGTACCGCACTTTTTTGCTGAAAATACATAGTTCTCTTTGTGTTTCGTGTTGTATTTGACTGGAGAATTCTACCCGCATTATTTCTGAGGCTAGTCTGCATAGCACCATCCTACGAAGAAAGTCTCAATTTCCAGCTCGAATAAATTTTTCCTTTATTTTTTTTTAAATAACTGTACAATTTCTATTTTAAGTAGTTAAATCGCTTTCTCCTTCAAAAGAAATTTCTGCAGTATTCCTACGACTGTTTACTTGTTATCATATGTAGTAAGACTCAAATTAAAGGCTATGTACATAAGATTTGTTTATGATTATGAAAACATGCTGTCCATTAACAGGTTAGTAAATATCAGACCATCTTGAATGTAATAAGAATGTACATGTTAGTCCTTAATTCTCCTTATTTCACTAGTGATAGATACTTAAATTTGGTTACACAAGATGCCGATTTGTAGTAAAAAATTCGTCAACGAACTGGAAGGGATCATTACTCGATTTACTTATTGCTGAGTGTCATAAGCTCTTTTGCTAGATGTCTCCATCCACAGCGATCTTCAGCTCTTCTTATTGTAATATGAAGGTAGCTGGTAATATTCTTCACTTTATCTAGCCATCTGCTAGCAGCTCTTCGTCGTGGTTTTGTGCCTTAGATTCTAACTTGTAAGATAGTAGTTTATAAATTATCCCTTTTCCTTCTCGAAATGCGCCCAAGGAACTGCAAGTAGATTTGACTGACACGAGAGGATAAAATTTTTGTGCTGATCGATTATTCTACAATAGGAGCGTTGTGTCCACGATACACGTATCATCTAGAAGGCATCAATACGGCTCTTTCACGGTCCAGGTCATATAAGAACAAGTGCAATACTAAGAATTATAATAAGCACATCTTCGTTGATATTGCCATGTTCTGTCAGGTCTTAGTGAGTGTAACCACTGCGGCTCGGCCAAGGACGTATCATCCCTTCGTTTCTTTATCAAAATTTTCTTCGTCTTTGATCAGAGATCGTAGATTTATACAATCATTCACTACCTCGAGATCCTTTAAGCAACCTGTAAATTGCATTTGATCTAAACCGTGTCGAAAAATAACCGTTAAGTTGGTCTTTTTCATGTTTATCGCTAGGCCGAAATTCAGACCAATGGCCTTCACTCTGGAAAACAGATCACTCTGTTTCTCTTCACTTCCTCCAGGGAGGGTAGTATCATTATCATAGCATAGATTGTTGATTATCCTGGAGTCAACTAAAGTTCCAGTATCCCAGCCATCCAGTGTGTCTCTCAAGCCATATTCTGCATTGGTTTTGTAGAGCTGTGGTGACAGTATACAATCTTGTGTGGAGTCATTTATCTCATCAAACATTCCTAATGTTCATCATCCAGCTCTATGGCTGCAGCATGACTCTGACAAAGACTTTTTAGGAATGTTGCTAGTGTTTTCGAACGCCAAACGTTAAACATATGCCACAACTTGTCCTCCACGTCTCAATCAAAAACCTTTTTAATATCTAGGGAACAAATGAAACAAAGGACACGGAGCTTACAACTTTTCCTGTTGTATGCCTCAAATTAATGATTGCCTCCCGAGTGCCTTTCACTGTCGCAAAACCTACTTGTCCTGGGGAAATCTGAGAATGCAGGAATTTCTGTAGGTGTTGAGTCACTGTGTACAAGACTTTGCCACCATGCTGTATTAACTCCATAACACGATAAAGGGAGCAGTCCCTAAATGATTTTTTTTTTCAGAAGAATTATAACATATTCGCTACAGTCTTTAGGCCATTTACCAGTTTCACTCACCGTATTAAATATTAAATGTAAAGCTCTCGTGCCTTTCTTTCCCATCACAGTCAGCACCAAGGGCAGTCACGGACCGACCGACCAACCGCTTGCTTGCTACGACGGAGCACACGAGAATTGAAGGACCCCCCCCCCCCCCCAAAAAAAAAAAATTACGAGTATCACCATCCCCAAACAAACGCGAATGTGAACTGAGCTGCTCAAACTACACACCATGTTGGGCAGCACCAAGTGAGGAAAAAGACACTGCCTAAAAACTACATTAGCGGCCAGGGCAGGTAACCAGAACACTAACGGCCACAAGGCAGTAAATTCCGCTGGCGCACTTGACTATGGGTACATTAATTTGATCAGTTCCAGCTGACGGTGGCTACCTCGAACACTTCAGTCGTTGTTGCTCACAGGAAAACCTCCAGAACAGTAACGCCGGAACCAACAACGTAATGCACAAAACCACTAAACCTTCACGCCCTGGGTCGGCGAGCGCCGATGCTCGTACCGATCGGACAGCTCCAGACAGACTTCGACACTGCGCAGAAACCGCCGGCGGCCCAGTCTACTATGCCGCACGGAGATGGCTTCGGACGAACCGACCGACCAACAATCCACCAGAAGTCAGGCCCGCCTTAAGTGATGCGTGGCGGCAACGGTCGGGCGGACGATGTCCACGCAGGGCTCACTGCTGCTGCAAGCCGGCGACTGGCTTGCCCTGGCTGCGCTCCAGACGCGTTGCCACTGACTGCCAGGGCCCAACTCACGACCCGGACTGCCGCCGTGAACTCTCCTCCTCGCACGTTCCGGCTCACTCCGCGACAGATGACAACCGGGAAGTCAAAGCAGCCGAGTAAAGATCCGATCAGAGGGGATATATCGATACGCGTTACCAGCACCGATGACGGTCAGGCAAAACAGCAACTCAGTAACGCCAGTAATTTAAATCAACGTGGTGACATGGAAATACGTTAATACAGGGTGTAAAGTACCGAATGGTGGGACGGAAAGCCATGCACGGCTCACCTACGAAGTGTAACATACAGGTCTTTGTATAAATCGACCAATTCCAATTTTGACGCCTTGATGCTGTAGCCGTAAGACAGTACGCTTTATTTTCGTTTTGTAAAGTGCGCAATTTTTTTATTTTTGGATATTTAAAGTAATCTTTGCATCACTCTGAAATTTTGTCAAGATCTGACAATGTTTTCACAACTTTTTCAGACAGGACTTCGTCATAGATAACCGCATCATCTGTGAAAGGCTGAGGTTACTGTTAATATTATCCGTAAAGTCATTGAGAGACAACATGAACAGCAAAGGTCCAAACAAACTCCCCTCGGGAACACCCAAAATTACTTCTACATCTGTCAAAGACCTTCCAAGGTAACATGGTGCGTCCTCCCTAGCAAAAGATCTTCAAGGCAGTGACAGATTTCGTTTGATGTCCCATACGATCGTATTTTTATTAATATGCGTAGACCTGTCTTTCTTCCAACTAATGGTCACAACTTTTTGTTCCACCAATCCACGTCATAAAAGTCGTTACCTCGGCCAAAATTTCAGTATGGAATCGGATAGGGATTCCTCCAGACTCTAGAGCTTTATTTAAATTTTGCTATTCCAGCTGTTTCTCAACACCACTGACGCTAATAACTGTATGACTGATCTTTATAGTGGTGCGAGATTAAAAGGGCGCAGTAACCTTTAATTTTCATTTTTAAAGAAATTCTGATGACCGAGCTCGACATTGTTGCTTTTACTTTGCTACCCCCAATTCGAGACTCTGTCTTGTCCATGACTCTCTGACCACCAGCTTTGGTGCCACTAACAGCTTTCACATGCGACCTGAGTGTATTTGGATTTTGTGAGAGATCCTTCAGTGATGTTCTGTTACGATAGTCGTTCAATGATTCACGCGTTTTCGTCTTTACAATCAAACGTGTTTCATTCAGCATCTCTCTATCTCTAGCCCTGTTCTTGGTTTTACGCCTGTGAATAGTCTCTGTTTCTTTAGAAGTTTCTTCGTAGTTAATGTATACCATGAAGTGTCCCTCCCATCATGGATTGTTCTACTGGGTACATATCTATGAAGGTCATGTTCAAGTATTCCCCTAAACCTGAGCCCCACTTCTACATACTGTTCTCCAGAGCTAAGTGTTTCGATTTCCTTATTGAGATACGATAACATTGCCACATTGCCTTGTTTGCTGAAAATATAAACCCTTCTACTCGTATCACTTTCTTTTTGTACTTTGGTAACCGTCTCTCTCGTGGTCACCAAATGAAGGTGCTATGAGGACACCCTCAAAGAGGTCTGGTGTAGTTGTTGCTATTGGATCCCATATATTTCTGTCATGTATGAGCTTCCAAATAATCTGCTCTATGAAGTCCGCAGACAACGTGTTCAGTAATATTTCGCAGGATTTAGCTTTAGTCATAATGGCACGAGTCCAGTAAGTCCCAGCCTAGCTTCTCACTGAATTTTCAAAGCCTCTGGTTGAATTTTTTCTTTACTCTACTTGACGGTGTTTTCGTTCTGTCCGTGCGACTCAAAAAAAAATTATGTTTTTATACCCAGACTTTTATTTGAGGTAAAGCATCATCCGTGGTTCGTAATTAAGTTATTCACATTTTTATTTGCTTGAAGATCGAAAAGCAGTTCGTTAACAATATGCTGGTTTTTATTAACGGTGATTTCCGCTTGATTTCTCGCCTACATAATGAAATGCCGTCTGCTAGCACATCAATCTAGGCGCGAAATCAAGCGGAAATCACCGTAAGTAAAAACCAGCATATTGTTAATAAACTGTTTCTTGATCTTAAAGAAATCAAAATGTAAATAACTTAATTACAGACCACCTGACGATGTTTTACCTCAATAAAACGAAAAGCGACTGGGGAAAAGCAAGCATTTTCTGTTTTAAAACGACAGACTGAAAATGCCTCCAAGAATTGTAAGGCAACTACGGACAATATGGCTAAACTAATGAATAATTTTCTTTACTTACCTTCTCGACAATCCTTGTGTCATCCTCAAACGGCACTCATCCGGACTCCTGATCCAAATACAATGGTAAATCGTTAACATAGAACAGGGGAAGTAGTGGGTCAATGATACAATCCTGTGGGACTCATTGTAATTTCTCTACACGCAAGTGATGTGGTGCCGCTCTTTATATTACCCGAACAGCCTAGGGCAACCTTCTTCATTCTATTTCTTAAATGACAACTAAAACAGGCATCTGAGGAACTACACGTTTCATAAAATTTAAATCTGTTTATGAGTGACACAATGTGGAGTGATATGGTTTGATTGGATGTTGTACGATTTCAGCAAGATTACAATAAAACCTGTTACTTATTATTAATGTAACGTGAGGTTTCATTTAACCACAGCTTTTCCCATTTAATGATCGATATTTTGTTAAAGAAATCTCCACCTGGGAACGTGTTGCTATGTTGTCTGTCAAGCAGTGTAAATGGCACTAAGTTCATGCACAAAAGGAATCACATGTAACCAGCAAACAAGCTAAATGTATGATAAGTAATCTGAACTAAACAAGATTAATGATTTTTACTAATTTTCAGTGCTGGTGTGTAATAGTGTCTTTACTAGTTGCAGATCGTTTATCGAATTTAACCCTACTGTTATTCAAGATGGCAACATTTTTGTTTAAGCCAAATGAACAGTTTTGTCGTACATTACCACACGCACACAACACTAATGTATTTTTACTTGTCAAAATAATTCATAAAAGTTGTTACAAAATAACCAGGCTTCATAAATTAGCAGATAATAATTTATATCACGTAGGATACTGTTTACATTCATAGAAGTTCACTGTATTCACAGTATAACTGGAATTTATTACTTCAGAGTGTGTTCTGGCCCACCAATACACAATTATTATCTCAATTATGACCGACAATATTTCTGTCCGTACAGAAAATCGGTTTAAAACTACCGCTCCAATATTTCACTAAGATGGCGGCTAAAATAAGACAATCACTTATCGATACTGCTTCAACCCCTATTTCGCTACTAACAAATAATATGTTTTAAATATTTTTGCACCTTCACTACATGCATTAACATTTGAAAATGTTTCTCAATGTTAATCGCTTATTGTTCAGCGTTTACCAATAAACTGCGCTGTAGATCAATAGTGCTAATGGCTGCGCTCTTTTGTAGCTAAGCAGAAAACTTAACATTTGCATAGGACGAGAATTAATGAAATAAAACTCCACACAAAGAAGATTCATTTCAATGACGTATAAACTCTATTTTTAAGTTATTAAATTAGCAACGTAGTACAGTTTTTTACAGACCTGAGTGTTACGAGAGATCGATCACATCCTATTAGTACAACAGTTCGGACAAGAAGATGTAGGATTTTTCTAGAAGCATCGTAGATAACAAAAGATTGAGATTTTCATTATCTTTTTCCATGGCTATTGTCTGAGATATAAATTTTTACAAAATATTAAATTATGTCATTGACAATAATTATTTATTATTTTAGTAACGCTGAGGTGCTTTTTATCAATATCACGAGAATACGATTAATATCCATTCACATTTTACACACGTTGCTGTTGTGAATATTATTCTGAATAAAATATAGGCGTCGATGTTACAACAATCAAATGCTTTCGGTAAGTCACCGAAGATCTCAACAAGTGACATTTCATCATGTAAAGATATAACTACGTGCTCCGGAAATGTGTAAATGTGTCTGGCTCATCGATTGCTCGACTGTCACCACAACGGCCATACAATGTCTGACGATGTCCGAGTCATGTGATAATAATCCATTCGCTGTGTCGAGGAGAGAGTTATCTCTACAACACAGTACCTGCTTCTGATTCAATTGCTCGCGTGTATGGTAGGTGCTCAGCACGACTAAATATGCAGGCACCATTCCACTTTTGGATGTCGTTTTCTTGTTACCCGCCCACAGGCAGAGCTGACTGAAGAGGTGCTCGCTATCGGTAGGTGATTGTCAATCTCAATCTCAGCTTATTATGCAGTGAACCTCGTTTTACCTTTCAGCCTGCGTGTATAGGCACAGCAGCAGCAGAATGACAGGCATCTGCGAGCGGCGCACCCTCAAGGAAAGCTCTATAGAAATCTTCTATTTATCGCTGGCACTTACGTCATCTCTTAGAAACAAGAAATGAGGGTAGGTAACTGTTAGGCCGTACGTTTATGGACTGAAGCGTTGAGATGGCGGTGGTCTTCGCTGTAAATATATGTATTGCAGACTGAGCCTGGCAGCTGTTACATGTACATGGGAATACTCTAGTACCTTTTGTAACATTCATCATCTTCAGGACCATCTGCCATTTGACACTTACTGCGGGAAAATGGTCGCGTCTAGCCTTTTACGTGCATTCACAATATGCATATTCATTATGAAATTCGTCATAAACAGTCCTCCATCCTCTGAGAAGAATAATAACTTCCACTGCGGCAACACTAAAAGAAAGAATGACTTTTATTATTCTTTCCAAAAGCAGTCAGTTATTTAGTAAGGAGTTAATTGTGCAGTCACACAAATCTCCTGTTCCAGAACAAAAAATCTGTGCTACTAGTTTAGTAATTTTCCCCTAATGGGGTTACTTACTCTTAAATAATATTCCGGAGTAAGTCCGCCAGTCGGATTCCCGGAGGGACAGGGTTCACTGGAGCCTCGGAATGTATAGATCAGTCTCAATCATGCTTGCTAATCATTGATGAGGAAGAAAACTAGAATTTTCAAGTCTCTTGAAGACAGGAAAGGTTGCCGTCTTGAAGAGAGAAATGGACCTTCACGGTCTGCCTTGTTTGTTGTTTCAAGAGGAAGACGTGCTTTGTAGTTATTTCGCAGTTTTCACTGTGATAAACTGACGCTGCGGTATGTATCCTAGGCAAGTCAGGCTAGAAGGTATTATAAATTCAGTTAAGTAAAAAATTCAGTGTATTCCACACGTTTATTTACATATGTAAACCGACTTCCGAATTTTCCTTTGCGTTAGTCTGTACATTCTAATTTCAAATTCTAAATCTAAGATTTTTTCCTAGTCGCAACTTTTAGAATAATTTTACATTGATTGTGTGAATATTGGTGCTTATAGTGATACATTGCGCAATTTAGAACTTTTTCGAGAGCGGAGAAAAACATGTACTCTATCGTCAACTGTAAACTTATTCTGCGGTTTTTACAAACTTTTCTCAGTATTAGTGTCGTTCAGAAACAATCGTTCCCAAATTTCACTGTATAAATACGTGAAGAAACAGGTATATTTTTCACAATTTTTGGACTTTCGCGAACGTATATTTTTCTGTATTATCCGACGTCATGGGTGTTGTGCATAATCTATACCGCAGTAAATCAGTGTTTTTGTGATTTAGTTACTTTAGCACGCAACATTTCATTTTCCCTTTCAACATAAACGTATATTTATTGTGAATTAACGCTATTTTCGAGTTTGTTAGCGACAATAACATAAAAAACTTCAGGGAATTACTAATATTTATCCCAAGATTTTTCTGTTACTTTAATAGAAAGACAGTTTTGTGCACTAATTCCTACAGTTCATAAACGGAATTACTAATGCTTTCGCATGACGGATCCAGAAATTAAAAAAGAATCAACAGGTTTACTTAACAGTCCTTTGTTTACTCTTCTGTAAAACATAGCACTATTCACAATGCAGATTCACTGTGAATGCTGTTTCCGTATACAGGATGAGATAATCGACATTCAGGAGCAGCTGGGAATTGCTCTGACTACTATCAAACGATTGGTAGCTGCTACGATTAGGCATGTGTCGAGAGTTCCTAAGGGTTGTGTAAGAGAGATACCAAAGGTACCTAAAGCACTATCCTCTCCTGTGCATCCTGTCTCCTCTACAGGAAGTAAGGGATCTGTCACTACTTTGCCAGTTGACCATGAGGGCCAGGTCAGCAGCAAAGCTGGGCTCCCTGTATAGAGGACACAAGACTAGCGAGAACTCAGGGCGTTATACACACGTTTCAGAGGATGTCTTTCACAAGGATCGAAACTGAACCCGTGTCATTCACTTCACCTGCTGGGGAAACTTTTGTGTCCACAAGGGAGCAAATCGAGGGACGTAGGCGTCTATTATTCATTAGCAGTTCAAAAGTCTGGCAAATTATCGCTCCTCTTGGAGAAATGGAACAAGGGATGGACAAAGTGCCCTCAGTGTGTAAGTATGGAGACATTATTCAACGTGTCGAAGGTGCTATCCTAGCTTCCAATGAGAAAACTGGGTGCAACTACAGATTATGCCACACATTAATACGAACGATGCCTTTCGTCTGGATTCCAGGGACATAATTGGGTCATTACAGCGACTGGCAGAGAAGGTTAAGAGCACCAACCTTCCACTCGAGATTTCAACGAAGCTCATAATTTGCAGCACTGTCCCCACCCAGAGCTGATTGTAGTCCTCTAGTTATGAGTATCAATAGAGAAAATAGTAAATTATCTTTCTGTGTAAGTTACTAACTGGTTGTCACAAATGGCCTACCTTTGAACTTTTGAAGAAACGCAGCTCATCCAGTCCTCTTCAGTTAAAAAATATCCCACGTCCCTGTAATAAACTACACCAAGAAGAAATAATAAAAGGGATTGAAGGTTCTAAGGTTTAGTGTCTGCAAATTGATAAAAAACGTGACCTAGAAGAACCAGTCAATAGACCAGTAAAGCGCTTATGCTCGGCTATTTTGGCCATACAAAACACGTTGCCTGGTCGGACGAGTCTCGGTTCAGATTGTATCGTGCCGATGGACATGTACGGTTCTGGGGAGAACCTCATGGGTCCATGGGCCCTGCATGTCAGTAGGGGACTGTTCAAGCTGGTAGACGCTCAGTAATGGTGTGAGGCGTGTACTTGAAGTGATGTGGGACCCCGATGCCTCTAGATATGACTCGGGTAGGTGACATGTAGTTAAGCATCCTGTCTAATCACATCGTTCATTCACGTCCGTCGTGCATTCCGACGAACTTGGGTAATTCCACCAAGGACAATGCGACACCCGACACTTCCCGAATTGCTACAGAGTGACTCCAGGAACACTCTTCTGGGTTTAAACACTTCCACTGGCCACCAAACTCCACAGACATGAACATTATTGGGCATATCTGGAATGCCTTGTAACGTGCTGCTCAGAAAGGATCTCCATCCCCTCGTACTTTTACGGATTTATGGAGAGTCCTGCAGGTTTCATGGTGTCTGTTCCCTCCCGCACTTCTGCGTGCTCACGAGGGCCATACACGATGTTACTCAAGTGTACCAGTTTCCAACTTTGGTGATGCAGAAGTCACAAAGTAACTTAACGTATACTGCATATTTCCATTCACTGATGCCTCACAGGATAGTATTCTGGAGTAACCCAGGCCAAAAATTTTCATTGCATAGACTAAAGTAACTGGTATTGTATCTGGGGTTCACAGACATACATCTTGCACGTATCTGTTCAAGGAGCTGGGAATATTAAAACAGCCGCACAGAACATATATTCACTTCTTGATACAACACTTCATCTGAGTTTGAGACTAACAGAGATACCCACAAGTACAACACTAGAAGGACAAATGATCTGCATTATCCTTTAATCATTATAGCTTTGACACAAAAAAGGGATGGAACTTGCTGTCCTCTTTGAAAATTATGGTATTAAAATATCTGACAGATACCAAAAAGGTTATCAAATTTGCTTTAAACATGTTACTCCCTTAGCTCTACATCTGAATGATTACTCTGCAATTCACAATTACTGCGTGGTAGAGTGTTCATCGTACCACCTTCAAGTTATCTCTCTACCGTTCCACTCTCAAACAGCCCACGGGAGAAACGGGCACTTAATTTGCGAAACGAAAGTGGTTGTGGCAGTGTGGTATCTACGAAACATTTACTTCCGGACAAGAGATTTCCCCTGACGGACACCAACCCTTGCGAAAACTACCTTAATCTGTGTGCAACGAATTCTTACAACGACATGATATAGATCAATACACACTTAAGAGCCAAAGAAACTGCTACACTTGAGAAATCAAAATACACTTAAGAGCCAAAGAAATTGGTACATCTGAGTAATATCGTGTTGGGCCCTCGCGAGCACGCAGAAGTGCTGGAGGGAACTGACACCATGAATCCTTCAGGGCTGTCCATAAAACCGTAAGAGTACGAGGGGTGAAGATCTCTTCTGAGCAGCACGTTACAACGCATCCAAGATATGATCAATAATGTTCATGTCTGGGGAGTTTGGAGACCAGCGGAAGTGTTTAAACCCAGAGGACTGTTCCTGGAGTCACTCTGTAGCAATTCTCGAAGTGTAGGGTGTCGCATTGTCTTTCTGGAATTACTGAAGTCCGTCGGAATGCACAACAGACGTGAATAGATGATGTGATCAGACAGGATGCTTAACTACATGTCACCTACCAGAATCATATCTAGACGTATCAGGGTCCCATATCACTCCAACTGCACGCGCTCCGCACCATTACAGGGCCTCCACCAGCTTGAACAGTCCAGGTGCTGACAGGCAGGGTCCATGGATTCACGAGGCTGTCTCCATACCCGTGCACGTCCATCCGCTCGATATAATCTGAACCGAAATCGTCCGACCAGGCAACCTGTTTCCAGTCATCAACTGTCCAATGTCGGTGTTGACGGGCCCAGGCGAGGCGTAAAACTTTTGTGTCGTGCAGTCATCAAGGATACACGAGTGGGCCTTCTGCTCCAAAACTCCATATCGATCATGTTTCGCTGAGTGGTTCACACGCTGACACTTGGTGATGGTCCAGCATTGAAATCTGCAGCAGTTTCCAGAAGGGTTGCACTTCTGTCACGCTGAACGAATCTCTTCCATCGTCGTTGGTCCCGTTCTTCCAGGAACTTCGTCCTGCCACAGCGATGATTTACAGGATTCCTGATATTCCCGGTACGCTCGTGAAATGAAATGATCGTACGGGAAAATCCCCACTTCATCACTACCACGGAGATGCTGTGTCCCATCGCTCGTACGCCGACTATAACACTACCTTCAAACTCACGTAAATCTTGATAACCTACCATTGTAGCAGAAGTAACCCATCTAACAACTGTGCCAGACACTTGTTGTCTACCGGCCGGTGATGCCGTGCGGTTCTAGGCGCTTCAGTCTGGAACCCCGTGACCGCTACGGTAGCAGGTTCGAATCCTGCCTCGGGCATGGATGTGTGTGATGTTCTTAGGTTAGTTAGGTTTAAGTAGTTCTACGTTCTAGGGGACTGATGACCTCAGATGTTAAGTCCCATAGTGCTCCGAGCCATTTGAACAATTTTTTTTGAACTTGTTGTATTATACAGGCGTTGCCGACTGCAGCCCCGTATTTGTGCCTGTTTACATATCTCTGTATACACACGCCTGTACCAGTTTCTTTGGCCCTTCAGTGTATGTCATCCAAATATCTCACAAATGAAACTGGAAAGGAGTTGTTAATGTTGAAATGAGAGACTTTTTGCGATAACAGATAACTTTAATTACCTAAAACATTTAGAAAAGCGTGTTTCGTCATTAGCAAAATAAAACAAGATAAGTTCATACCAATGAATCACATTTAAGGGAACTGAAGTGTTCACCTGGCAGCGCTGACTTGAAAAGGGCCCGTGTCCGAATACACTACCCCACATTTTGTGTCTACTATTGGTAACGCTATCTGACTGATTTTACTCTGCAAGACGGTGATTGTGGACTGCAGAAAATGGTAGCGGTAGATGCAAAAGCTGGTCGGCTGTTGCCGCTAAATCGGAAACACACTACGGTGAGCGTTAATAGCAAAACTGGCCAGTTCGCTAAATGATGGAGTGGCGGGTATATTTATCACAGAGTGTTGCGGTCTTGTCGACTTGGTGCTCACCAAAGTGATGTTCTGTAGATCTGCGACAAGCCTGGCATTTCATCACTGACACCTCGCCTGGTTTCGCAACGATAACCCTCCTCTGACTCTTCTATCAGAACGCTTTTTGCTCGCAAATTATCGATGTGGGCTCCACCAGTAACAGGCGGCGGTACTTTTACACGCTAATAGCGTAAACAAACATTTCCGGTCCCTCTCCCTACAGCAGGCTGGCAGAAGTTGCTCTCGCAATAGAGTTACTTGCCGCCGAAAAGCTGACGTAACCGTCTGACTTCCAATCATAATACTCGCATGTTGCACGTGGGGGAAATCATGTGCCGTGAGAACGAAAATGACAATAGAAAAATATGTTATCTACGTGAGCGACACACTGTAGGCCACCCCACTGTGTGGGACCAGGTTTTGCTTCGAAAAGGATCTTTAAAAATGCCTGCAGATACGAATCTCTGAAAGTCAATCGTTCATCCATTCAGCACGCAAATGCTGAGAAAATCTGAAAACAGTCATCTTCCAGCATAAAACTTTTTGGATCCTCGATGTCGGATCCTTCTGATTTTGTTTGTAATTGTTTGGGATCCAAAAGTCGATGATTTTTTATGATAATCTCTACTCTTCATTACGACAGTAGCGTTGCCCTTATCTGCAGAAAGCAAGATGATGTTTTCATCTGAGTTGATGTCCCTCAGTGCCCTCCTTTGTGCCTGCGATAGATTACTATTAGGAGGCTTACATGTGCGCAAAATTCTAGCTGTTTCCATTCTTATAACATCAGCGGACTGTTATTACAGCTGACGGATACCTGCCTTAACATTAGCCACAGTATCTTCCGTGAGAACCATTTTAAAAATGACATTCCCTCTCTTCAGTTGACAAGAAGCAACTCTTTAAATCGGAAGCTTACTCGCCCAGACTCTATGTGTTACCCAAGGTCCACAAACCGCTGGTACCTTTGAGACCTATAGTCAGCGCAATAGGACCTCCCACCCATCAATTAGCTGGACCCCTTGCCTCGCTGTTGAAACCTCATGTTGATGGAACGACAGTCACGTTAAAAATTCATATCACTTCATCGATATTAATAAGGAACTTAGTGTGGGCCCTAATGATGTCCTGGTCTGTTTTTACGTGGTGTCGTCGTTTACCATGATCCCGGTGAATGAAGCGATCACATGTATGGCGGACATTGTTCCTAGTGATATTTTGGGATTATTCAGACATTGCCTTCCAACAACTTATTTTCAATATAATAATGTTTTAATGAACAGATTGACGGGGTGGCTATGGGAAGCTCAAATGGTTCAAATGGCTCTGAGCACTATGGGACTTAACATCTGTGGTCATCAGTCCCCTAGAACTTAGAACTACTTAAACCTAACTAACCTAAGGACATGTCACACATCCATGTCCGAGGCAGGATTCGAACCTGCGACCGTAGCGGTCGCGCGGCTCCGGACTGAGCGCCTAGAACCGCTAGACCACCGCGGCCGGCTATGGGAAGTCCTCTTAGTCCAGCTGTGGCTCACTTGTTCAGGGAGAACTTCGAACAAAGGGTGCTGCAAACAGCTGTTAAAAGACCAGCCAGATGGTATCGTTACGTAAACGATACATTTGTTATATGGACCCTTGGGGAAGAGCAACTGGATGCTTTCCTGTTACATCTGAATAGCATTAATCCAAGAATTCAATTCACTATGGAAAAGGAAATCGATGGTCACATGAACTTCTTAGATGTGACTGTAATCAAACGAGAGGACGGATCACTGGGTCATAAGGTTTTCAGAAAAGACACACACACTGATCGTTATCTGCAGAAAGATTCTAACCACCACCCAAGACATGAAAGAGCGGTGATTAAAACATTAATAGACAGGGTGCACAAAATATGTGAACCAGCTCGCTTAGATTATGAGAGTGAACACCTTAGAGCGACCTTCAATAAGAATGGGTATTCCAACAGAGAGGTATTTCGTGCACTACGCCCTAGACTGATAAACAGGAGGGACGGGGATCGACACCAACCCAAGGGAAAAGTGTTCTTACCATTTATCAGTAAGGTCACTGATCGAATTGGAAAAGTTTTAAGCAAGTACGTTGTGGAAACTGTTTTCAGACCCACCACGAAAATAAAGGAATGTTTAAGGTCCGTAAAAGATAAACGAGATCCTGTAACTACACCAGGTGTCTATGAAATTCTGTGAAGTTGTGGAAAGGTCTATATAGGCACAACAAAAAGAAACGTCACACCCGTCTGGTTGAGCATAAAAGGAACTGCCGCCTCGGACATATTGATAAATCGGCTGTAGCGGAACATGTGTTTCACGAAGGTGATCATAAAATAAAATTTAGTGAGACGACCGTCATAGCAAAGACGTCGCATTATTATGCGCGAATGTACAGAGAGGCCATTGAGATTGCCAAACACTGCAGTAATTTTAATAGAAAAGATGAAGGCATTAAGCTGTATAAGATATGGATGTCAACATTGCAGCAACAACTTGACAATCGATTAATTTCAAATTGAGAAAGTTGGCAGTATCAGAGATCATAGCACAGCCGACGTCACGTGATTGACAGCGGCACACTCTGGATGGCTTATATATACGACGCTCATTCGCGCTCTCATTTATAGAGGAAAAAAAAACTGTTTTTTGTCCACCATTATGTTTTGTTTTTCTGTGTCTTCCTTGTTTCTATTTGTACTGTCTGTAGTAGAAGAGCGGCGTAGTATTGCCGCTGCCGGCCCACCCTTTGTGTAAGGTGTTAAAATAACAATAAAGAAAAAAATCTCTCTCGTTGCAGTTCGCCCATTGTCCTCGGAGGATGCCTTCCGCAGTCGAAGGCGAAACGTCAGGGAAGAATTTTATGTATGGACCACGGCATCTCAGCCCGGAAGTGTTAACTGATGACACCACCTGTCGTGAAAGCCTTCAGTCTATGATCATACGCAATGACTGTTAGATCAACCATACCGTATCACAGCCATAATAATGAAAGTGCGACAGTACAAATTCATCTGCTGTCTTTCAAAATCTTTCTGTGTGAGATCTGATTTCTCTTATTTTATCACCATGATCATTTCTGAGCAGATGGGTGTCAGCAGAGTATTTTCGCAACTGTAGGAGAAAGCTGGTGATTGAAATTTCAAGAGAGGATCCTGCCTTCGTTTTAATGATTGCCCTCCCAATTCACGTATCATGCCCATGACACTCTCTCTCGTATTTCACAAAACGTAATACAATACGAGGTGCCCTTCTTTGAACTATTTCGATGTCTTCCATCAATCCCATCTGATGCGGATCCCACATTACACAGCAGTACTCCAGAAGAAGTCAGACAAGTATAGTGTAACCAGTCTCTTTAGTATACCTGTTGCACTTTCTAAATATTCTGTCAATAAATCACGGTCTTTGGTTTGCTTTCCCCACAACATTATTTTCGTGATTGTTCCTGTAGCATACAATAATAGTTATGTATATCGAAAAAGTGCCAACGATCTTGCCCCAGTGGTAACACCGGTTCCTGTCGGATCACCGAAGTTAATCGTTGTTGGACTTACTGGTTAGCATTTGGATGCATCACCGTCAGGGTCTACCGAGCGCTGTTGGCAAGCAGGGTGTACTCAGCCTTTTTGAGGCCAATTGAGGAGCTGTTTCACTGATAAGTAGCGGCTCCGGTCACGAAGACTGACAACGACCGGGAGAAAGGTGAGCTGACAATATGCTCCTCCATATCCGCATCCCGTCACACATTGGCTAATTTGATACAGCGGTCGATCGGTATCGTTGGGCCTTCCGAGGCCTTTTCAGATGGAGTATACTGAAAAAAATCTAAATGGTAGGCATTTAGCTATATAAATTTTTTTTGTCTATTGTTTAGTGCGTTCGATGTTTGTTCAGCTGACACGTTCCACGTCATAAATTTTATGTTAATATGATATGCAGAACAAGTAAGTATGTAACTAACACGATATCAACACATTTGATAGCGGAAATATCAACCTGTATATGAAGCATTCGATGTCCTGCATACCCTGGGCCTTGAACAAGCCAAGGCGCCATGTACTTACAGTGGGTACCATTCCTAAAGATGGGAAGAGTCGCCGTCGACTATCGCGGTTGCAGCATCGAGTACACAGGCAGAGGTGATGTGGAACTTCTGGGTAGTCCATTTGCAAAGAACACTGCTTATTTCCGTCCCCAGGACTGTACTAACCGAGGATGAGCTGCGCCTTTTCTGAACTTGTAATAAGGTCGTTAAACATTAGTATTGGTCGCCTGCAGTATCCTGCGAGCAACTTGTGCTTTCAGCAAGACAATGCCAAACCTTAAGTCTCTCGAACTGTGCCAGAATAGACTGGGACACACTCCATGGATGTGAGAGTGCTTCAGCGCCTCCCCAACCCGTTTACCAAGGGCTACACTGCAAAGATGTTGGGCACATTTCGGATGCCGTCGAGACAGGACACAGGCACGGACAATCGCCATGAGTGCGAACAGTATGAATGACCATGGATCGAGATGCTTTGTCTCTCTCGTGGAATCCGTGGCAGCAGGTATCTGGGGAACTAGGTAGGAATCTCTAATTCAGTTTTTCGTGACTGTATATTGGTTTAATTATGACGCTGCATTGTATCAGATTATTCCCAGCAGAATAAGGCTCTGTTGTTATGTTTGGGTTTATGGACTTACATCACAAACCCTAATTACTCTCGAGTAAGCAGGCCACAAAGGCTCAATTACATCTTCCGGGAAATCATTTTCCCGTGTAGGATGCATTTATTTTGAAATAACGATTTTATTTCATGATTTAGCTATCATCTAATTTTGCCCCATTGGGAGTTTTCGAGCTATCTCGTAGCAAAAAATTTACAGGATCTTCTGGGACAGAGGAGAAATAAATTCAAAAACATACATTCATAAAAATTTACACACCTCTATTACTTGCATCATAGTAGAAACCATGGTACATTGCATGCATCTATGTGGAGGAAACAACATCTGATTGCGTACTTAATAAAGGTTTCTTACGATCATGAAAGTTTCAAGGATAAACTGTGTGTACATAGATATTTAGCATAATTCACACTAAAAACGAAAGAAAACGTGAATTCCTTATTATGCTACCGTCAGCTTACTGTCTCAGACGTGATCCCCGTGTGATGCAAAAATAAAGGAGAAAACGTACTCAAAAAGACATACACACTGGGTCAAAGGGAGTAGTACCACATATACTTCGTCTAAAGCTTAGAAGGAAACCTCGTAAGCGAAATGAGGCAGGACGAGATGTTACGAGTTTTCAATCATGTCCGTGTGGAGCAAATCACAACATAGGCCACTGTACAACCGAAATACTAGAGCGTGGGTCAGTCACAAAGTTGTTACAATAGGGATATGGAACGAAGATCCTGTGTCTTCGTGTTTCAAAATAAAAACAGCTTGCGCCGGAAAATAACTTCCCTCAAGAAAGAATGCTGACTATGCTAGCGTAGAAATAGCGTATATAACGCTACAACAGTAGGTTTTTGAAGACTAAACCCATTCTTAATCATTTCATGCAACTAATTTAAAAAATGTTTCGATGCTTAATAATTTGTAATAGTAACACCTAGACAATGATCATTGAACGTTGACACAGTCAGAACTTGACGCAGATATCAAGACTGCAAAAAATTACTTCATAATATTGGTAAGTTCATCAGGAGAATTTCATTAATCAGTTGTTGTGAACTACTGGATAACACGAAATAATTTTCCAACTTTGTGATGAGATGCCATTACACAAGGGAGAATGTCGTTCCTTTCAGTTACAGCATGCAGGTTCTTCAAACTTCCTTACGCTCGTTGCACTTCTGTAGGACCATTGTATCAATGTTAACAAAGAAACAATCCCTTCATTTACTACACTGATAACATCTCATAGCGCACGATATTGTCCGACCGTAAGCCAATAATTTTCCATCACTTTGATCCCTACTTATGTTAACATCGGTAATCACGTAACCTCTTTCCAGATTGCTACGTATTCATGCTCTCCCTACGCCACCTAACTGAGATCTTTTTATAGAATCTTGTATGGATGAGCGGAACTTTTCTAAAAGTAACAATATTTTTCTCTCGCGCATCTGATAAAAATAATAAAATTGTTGATATCCTGCATAGAAGATTTAAATGATTAAAAATACTTTATTGTTATTTTTTGTAGAAATATTGTGACTGTTAAGAATATTACATCCACTTCAACGTATAATTCTTCAGCACAGCATCCAAAAGAAAGGCAATTTTAATTATAACGACTTTATCTGTGATGAGTTCTCTCACAAAGATTCGCGGAAAAAGTGTTGATGCATGTTACGTAACTGTGGTACATTAAAGAATCTGTCTCCAGCATCTGTTACATAAAAAGGTATCAGTAAAGAGTTCTTACCGGTGCCACGTTCTTGCCAACAACGTCGACAAATCACAGGGCAATTCATTTCGTACGGTGTACTTCATTCAAACCAGACTTGGCAGAAATAATTTCATCGACACTGCATTAGAATGGTCTGACGTTGCGATGCTAAATAGGATGCTGAACGAGATGTACATGAGGAGAGGAAAAATATTTCCCAGAGAATTGCCGCATGCTTCGCATAAGATTAACTGCAGCGATACTTCAGCGGGTGTGGCACTGCTGATGAGAATCTCGACCGCATACAAAAGAGCTCGGCAGGTGAGTAATGGCTGTCACGGACGGAAAACAAGGTACGGACAGCTGAGAACGGGGAACGGGAGACATTCTTCTTCGCGGCACGTTGAGAGCACTGAGTTATTGCTTCATTGTAAGTTTAAGTGGAGACAGTACAGATATTTGTTTTTCAATCGTGTGAAAAGAAATATATGATAAATGTTTTACAACTCCAACTGGCAGCCGGCGGCTGGGACCGAGCGGTTCTAGGCGCTTCAGTCCGAAACCGCGCTGCTGCTACGGTCGCAGGCTCGTATCCTGCCTCGGGCATGGATGTGTGTGATATCCTTAGGTTAGTTAGGTTTAAGTAATTCTAAGTCTAAGGGACTGATGACTTCAGATGTTAAGTCCCATAGCGTTTGGAGCCATTTGAACCATTTGAACACAACTGGGAGGCTAGCGATTGTAAATAGATTATTTGATACGTTATAGAAATTGTAACAGAATTAATTGGGCATTAATTAGAGACTTATCTTATTCGCCGCTTATCTATGCGTTTATTTCACCTGAAAAGATGAAACTAAAAATTGCGATGTGCAGTTTACGCTACCTTAAGTAATAATAGTTATGGCACTGAACGCATGGTATTGCGTTATGACCGTTTTATTACACGGCGTTACACACGGAAGCACCAAAGAAACTGGTACAGGCATGTGCATACAAATACAGAGATATATAAACAGGCAGAATACGGCACTGAGGTCGGCAGCCCCTATATAAGACAAGAAGTGTCTGGTGCCGTTGTTAGATCGGTTACTGCTACTACAATGGCAGGTTATCAATTTTAAGTGAGTTTGAAAGTGGTGTTATAGTCAGCGCACGAGCGGTGAGACACAGCATCCTCGAGGTAGCGATGAAGTGGGGATTTTCCCGTACGACTATTTCACAAGTGAACCGTGAATATCAGGAATCTGATAAAACATCAACTCTCCGACATCGCTACGACTCGAAAAAGATCGTGCGAGAACGGGACCAATGATGACTGAAGAGAATCGTTCAGCGTGACAGCAGTGCAGCCCTTCCGCAAATTGCTGCAGATTTCAGTGCTAGACAATCAACAAGTGTCAGCGTGCGAACCATTCAACGGAACATGATCGATATGGGCTTTCGGAGCCGAAAGCCCACTCATGTACCCTTGATGTCTGAACGACACAAAGCTTTACGCCTCGCCTGGGACTGTCAACACCGACGTTGGACTGTTGACGACTGGAAACATGTTGCCTGGTCGGACGAATCTCGTTTCAAATTGTATCGAGCGGACGGACATGTACGGGTATGGAGACCACCTCATGAATCCATGGGCCCTTCATGGCAGCAAGGGATTGTTCAGGCGGGTGGAGGCTCCGTAATGGTGTGGAGGCGTGTGCTTTTGGAGCGATGTAGGACTCCTGATACGTCTAGATACGATTCTGATAGGTGACATGCACGTAAGCATCCTGCCAGATCACCTCCATCCATTCACGTCCATTATGCATTCCGGCGGACCTGGGCAATTCCAGCAGGACAATGCGACACGTCATGCGTCAGACGTCCAGAACTGCTATAGAGTGACTCCACGAACGCTCTTCTGAGCTTAAACACTTCCGCTGGTCACCAAACTCCCCAGACATGAGCATTATTGAGCATATCTGGAAAGCCTTGCAATGTGCTATTGAGAAGGCATCACCACGCCCCTCGTACTAGTACGGATGTCCCTCCCCACCTCGTACTGTCAGGAATTTATCGACACACTCTGCAGGATGCATGGTGTCAGTTCCCTGCAGTACTGCTTCAGACATTAGTTGAGTCCATGTCACGTCATTTTGCGGCACTTCCCTGGCCGGAGTGGTTGAGCGCTTCTATGCGCTACAGTCTGGAACCGCGCGACCTCTACGGTACCAGGTTCGAATCCTGCCTCGGCCATGGATGTGTGTGATGTCCTTAGGTTAGTTAGGTTTAAGTAGTGGTAAGTATTAGGGGACTGAAGACCTCAGAAGTTAAGTCCCATAGTACTCAGAGCCATTCGAACAATTTTTTTCCTGCACTTCCGCGTACTTTTGAGGGCCTACACGGTTTTAGGCAGGTGTACAAGTCTGTTTGGTCCTTCAGTGTGTAATTTTCTAGCAATGTAACGCTGCAGCCGAATAGGAGTAATGACACACGGTCAGAAACACATGACGACATGACGCCAGCAAGGATAGAACAATCGGGAGAGGAAAGGATACACTTTTTTTTTTTTTTTTTTTTTTTTTTTTTTTTTTTTTTTTTTTTTTTTTTTTTTTTTTTTTTTTTTTTCCTCAGTCTACTGACCGGTCTGATGCGGCCCCCCACGAATTCCTGTGCTAACCTCTTCATCTCAGAGTAGCACTTGCAACCTATGTCCTCAATTATTTGCTTGACGTATTCCAATCTCTGCCTTCCTCTACAGTTTTTGCCCTCTACAGCTCCCTCTAGTACCATGGAAGTCATTCCCTCATGTCTTAGCTGATGTCCTATCATCCTGTCCCTTCTCCTTACCAGTGTTTTCCACATATTCCTTTCCTCTCCGATTCTGCGTAGAACCTCCTCATTCCTTACCTTATCAGTCCACCTAATTTTCAACGTTCGTCTATAGCACCACATCTCAAATGCTTCGATTCTCTTCTGTTCCGACTTTCCCACAGTCCATGTTTCACTACCATACAATGCTGTACTCCAGACGTACATCTTCAGAAATTTCTTCCTCAAATTAAGGCCGGTATTTGATATTAGTAGACTTCTCTTGGCCAGAAATGCCTTTTTTGCCATAGCGAGTCTGCTTTTGATGTCCTCCTTGCTCCGTCCGTCATTGGTTATTTTACTGACTAGGTAGCAGAATTCCTTAACTTCATTGACTTCGTGACCATCAATCCTGATGTTAAGTTTCTCGCTGTTCTCATTTCTACTACTTCCCTTTACCTTCGTCTTTCTCCGATTTACTCTCAAACCATACTGTGTACTCATTAGACTGTTCATTCCGCTCAGCAGATCATTTAATTCTTCTCCACTTTCACTCAGGATAGCAATGTCATCAGCGAATCGTATCATTGATATCCTTTCACCTTGTATTTTAATTCCACTCCTGAACCTTTCTTTTATTTCCATCATTGCTTCCTCGATGTACAGATTGAAGAGTAGGGGCGAAAGGCTACAGCCTTGTCTTACACCCTTCTTAATACGAGCACTTCGTTCTTGATCGTCCACTCTTATTATTCCCTCTTGGTTGTTGTACATATTGTATATTATCCGTCTCTCCCTATAGCTTACCCTACTTTTTTCAGAATCTCGAACAGCTTGCACCAGCTTATATTGTCGAACACTTTTTCCAGGTCGACAAATCCTATGAAAGTGTCTTGGATTTTTCTTTAGCCTTGCTTCCATTATTAGCCGTAACGTCAGAATTGCCTCTCTCGTCCCTTTTCTTTTCCTAAAGACAAACTGATCGTCACCTAGCGCATTCTCAATTTTCTTTTCCATTCTTCTGTATATTATTCTTGTAAGCAGCTTCGATGCATGAGCTGTTAAGCTGATTGTGCGATAATTCTCGCACATGTCAGCTCTTGCCGTCTTCGGAATTGTGTGGATGATGCTTTTCCGAAAGTCAGGTGGTATGTCGCCAGACTCATATATTCTACACACCAACGTGAATAGTCGTTTTGTTGCCACTTCCCCCAATGATTTTAGAAATTCTGATGGAATGTTACCTATCCCTTCTGCCTTATTTGACAGTGAGTCCTCCAAAGCTCTTTTAAATTCCGATTCTAATACAGGATCCCCTATCTCTTCTAAATCGACTCCTGTTTCTTCTTCTATCACATCAGACAAATCTTCACCCTCATAGAGGCTTTCAATGTATTCTTTCCACCTATCTGCTCTCTCCTCTGCATTTAACAGTGGAATTCCCGTTGCACTCTTAATGTTACCACCGTTGCTTTTAATGTCACCAAAGGTTGTTTTGACTTTCCTGTATGCTGAGTCTGTCCTTCCGACAATCATATCTTCTTCGATGTCTTCATATTTTTCCTGCAGCCATTTCGTCTTAGCTTCCCTGCACTTCCTATTTATTTCATTCCTCAGCGACTTGTATTTCTGTATTCCTGATTTTCCCGGAACATGTTTGTACTTCCTCCTTTCATCAATCAACTGAAGTATTTCTTCTGTTACCCATGGTTTCTTCGCAGCTACCTTCTTTGTACCTATGTTTTTCTTCCCAACTTCTGTGATGGCCCTTTTTAGAGATGTCCATTCCTCTTCAACTGTACTGCTACTGCGCTATTTCTTATTGCTGTATCTATAGCGTTAGAGAACTTCAAACGTATCTCGTCATTCCTTAGTACTTCCGTATCCCACTTCTTTGCGTATTGATTCTTCCTGACTAATGTCTTGAACTTCAGCCTACTCTTCATCACTACTATATTGTGATCTGAGTCTATATCTGCTCGTGGGTACGCCTTACAATCCAATATCTGATTTCGGAGTCTCTGTCTGACGATGTTGTAATCTAATTGAAATCTTCCCGTATCTCCCGGCCTTTTCCAAGTATACGTCCTCCTCTTGTGATCCTTGAACAGGGTATTCGCTATTACTAGCTGAAACTTGTTACAGAACTCAATTAGTCTTTCTCCTCTTTCATTCCTTGTCCCAAGCCCATATTCCCCTGTAACCTTTTCTTCTACTCCTTCCCCTACAACTGCATTCCAGTCGCCCATGACTATTAGATTTTCGTCCCCCTTTACATACTGCATTACCCTTTCAATATCCTCATACACTTTTTCTATCTGTTCATCTTCAGCTTGCGACGTCGGCATGTATACCTGAACTATCGTTGTCGGTGTTGGTCTGCTGTCGATTCTGATTAGAACAACCCGGTCATTGAACCGTTCACAGTAACACACCCTCTGCCCTACCTTCCTATTCATAACGAATACTACACCTGTTATACCATTTTCTGCTGCTGTTGATATTACCCGATACTCATCTGACCAGAAATCCTTATCTTCCTTCCACTTCACTTCACTGACCCCTACTATATCTAGATTGAGCCTTTGCATTTCCCTTTTCAGATTTTCTAGTTTCCCTACCACGTTCAAGCTTCTGACATTCCACGCCCCGACTCGTAGAACGTTATCCTTTCGTTGATTATTCAATCTTTTTCTCATGGTAACCTCCCACTTGGCAGTCCCCTCCCGGAGATCCGAATGGGGGACTATTACGGAATCTTTTGCCAATGGAGAAATCATCATAACACTTCATCAATTACAGGCCACATTTCCTGTGGATACACGTTACGTGTCTTTAATGCAGTGGTTTCCATTGCCTTCTGCATCCTCATGTCGTTGATCATTGCTGATTCTTCCGCCTTTAGGGGCAATTTCCCACCCCAAGGACAAGAGAGTGCCCTGAACCTCTATCCGCTCCTCCGCCCTCTTTGACAAGGCCGTTACACTTATCATATGACAAAGAAGGGAAAAGTAGACTAGCCATGAAAGTAGGGTTGGGGTTGACAATAGCAAAGTATTTGTTAGGTGGTGGACAAGAAGGAAGACAGCTAGTACATGGCAGAAGGAAAGCTAAGCTACTTCGAGGACATGAGGTGAAGCGTTAAGCTCCGACTGAATTCACTCTATTCTTGGATCAGACAGAGCCTACCGTGTAGTTAGTATCCTAATCATATGGAGGAAGTGGAGAAAGACATCGTGTTAGGCATAGATACAACCACGCTGGTAAACAGACTCTGTCTGAACAGAGTAAGGCCCAACGTTAACGATCGGCAGCCGTGTCATCCTCTGCCGATAGGAGTCGCTGAGTGCGGGTTTGGAGGGTCATGTTGTCAGCACTTGGCTCCCCCGGCCGTTGTCAGTTTTCGTGACCAGAGCCGCTTCTCCTCAGTCAAGTACCTCCTCAGTAGTCCTCAAAAGGGCGTTGGGCATCGCGCTTGCCAACAACACTCGGCAAATCAGGATGGTGATCCATCCAAGTGCTCGCCAAGCCCAACAGCACTTCTGTGATCTGACGGACTGTGGCAAGACCGCTTTCAGCCACGCTGACTACATGCATAAATTTTATTTGCAATTTTTGAATTTCATTATAAAATTTTCTAAACGTTAATTTAGCTTAATTGACACGTAGGTGAATGCAATAATTACATTTTAGCTTCCTCAGAACAACCACTCTTTGCTTAATCATTGCATTGCGTAATCTCGGCATGCGGTGGGTCAGTATTGTCAGGGTTTCACTTCGAATTAGTGTCTATTCTTGATGCAGGAGCTCCTACAAGTAAGTCCCAATCATGATTCAAAATGATTCAAATGGCTCTGAGCACTATGGGACTTAACATCTGAGCTCATCATTCCCCTAGAACTTAGAACTACTTAAAGCGAACTAACCTACGGACAACACACACCTCCATTCCCAAGGCAGGATTCGAACCTGCGACCGTAACAGTCGGTTCCGGACTGAAGCGTCTAGAACCGCTCGGCTACCGCGGCTGGCAATCATGATTCTCCCGTTTCTGATCCTCCTCTCCAACTCATCCCACAGCAGCTCGACTGCGTTACAGTCAGTGGACTGTGGATCTATTCCTTGTTTTTCCAACTTTTTCGAACATCTAGAGACTTCAAGTACTTCTGACACAAGCAGGATGTGTGTTTCGGATCATTGTATTGCCAGAAGACAAACTCTTTCCCAATCAGACGCAAACCAGATGTCTTGGCATGTCTCTGTAGAATGACATGATAACCATTCTGCTTCATTTTTCCATCTATTTTCACAAAATCTCCAACTTTATTCTGTCCAAATGATTGCCATACCACCACCGAACCCCTCTCCATGCTTCACATTTCAAACTACGCTGAAAATTTAAGTGTTGGTGGGGTAAGCGGCTTGCAACTTGATCGCGTTTACTTCCAAACATTTCGAACTTGCATTCATCAGTGACTAAGACTCTTTTCCAATCCCCTGCTGTTCAATGGTGTATCGTAGTCCATTAAAACCTTTTCTCTTTGTTAATATGGCGCAACAAGGGTTTCCTTGTTGCTACGTAACCCTGGAGATTGTTTTCTGCCGTGGGCCGTCACACTATTGGCTCACTCACTGGTGTATTCCTTGTTGTGTTTAGTTCAGCACTCAATTCACGAACAGTTTTGAATCTGTTACGTTTACTAGTCACTAACCGAATACTTTCCATGGCGTCCTGATATTTTCCTGGGAGCTCGTTTGCGATGACGATCGTCACAGGAGCCGGTATCCCGATGCCGGTTTGCTCATATGGTCTTGACAACTCCGTTGATGGAAATCATCAATTTCTTTGGTATTTGTCGGACACTATCGTCTTTCTGGTGCAAAGTGATTATCTTTACTCGTAAATCATAAGGAACCTGGCGCTTTGGGGCCAATTCCAGTTACTTTTGCTGCGTGCATACGAACGGAACTACAACTGAACAGAACTGTAAACATCGTACCTATGCAAAGTGGTGCTGTCTATGGCGCCACTGGGCGCGATCAGTCGAACTGCTTGGAGGGGTGAAGTCAGTTTCTATAAATCTGAGCAATATCTGTGTGTACCAATATGTACTACATACACAATAACTATCTGTACAATACTGTGTTATTATTGATAGTTATTTGAGCCTATTCCTCTGCAGTCTAACCGATAACTCACATAGGTCACTTCCATCTTGCTCCGTTGTAATACGCAACATATTGTTTCCAAATTTATTGATGGTAGTGCATTATCACGGTAATAATGATTTGGCAGGACTACTGATTGGACTAGCTTCTCCTTTATCTTAGGTGGAAATAACTTTCCAAATATTGAATGCCGTGTAGGCAAAAGAATGACTTTCTACGTGGTGTGACGGCTTGTTTTCTGAGTTTAGATACTCATGCAAATTTACACCGAGATCTTTTGCTCTTTTTTGATACGATAACGGAATATCGCCAAGCATTATGGAGGGAACTGTATCACGAAAACATTCGGTGCCGTAAGACTTCTTAAGTTGTAGTTTCAGACCGAAGTTTTGTGCCTATCACGATGTTGACAAATGTCATAATTTATGTCTGGTATATCTGATATGGCAGAAGTGATGTTATTGGGGCTACCGCTTAGAGATTGTGGCCTGTCGCCAGCATGGAAGTGATATTTACAGGAATGCAACGCATATTACTGATTATTGTAGTGAAATGTCAATAGTTTTTACCCTGTTGTGGATGTTGCCAAATTTGAAGTAGTGAAACAGAATGTACCTCATGCTGAACGAAACAAAATTTTTATGCTTAGCGGATGTGCGCAGGGTGTAAACAATAACTGATTACAACGTGCCACATTGGTGTCAGGGAA
Source organism: Schistocerca americana (assembly GCF_021461395.2). Taxonomy (NCBI): domain Eukaryota; kingdom Metazoa; phylum Arthropoda; class Insecta; order Orthoptera; family Acrididae; genus Schistocerca; species Schistocerca americana. The sequence continues at coordinate 255,844,755 of NC_060123.1, forward strand.
GTCGAGACGAAAAGTCTTATGCAGGACACTTGTAATTTATCAAGTCTGGAAAGTACCTCACAATGGCCTACAAAACCACCTAAGCTACAATGCATGCGTATCGCCCGAGATTTTCGGTATTCTCTCGCTCTCTACCTGAAGACTATTAATCCTAGGGAAAAATCCTTAACACATTTTTGGAGCATATTTAACGTAGTTCAACTTTGTAACAGGATACGTTTTCGCTGGAAGACACGGTTGTCGAATTACTCAAGAGAAACGTACAAAAGTGACTTTCAGACGCAACCACAACGGCCACGATTTTTAATATATTGGTCATGGCACTCCATCCTACCACTGTACAAAAATTACCGACTATACGAATTGTTTTCTATATTCGACCTCCTTTGGTCGTCACTGATTGAGCTATTACGCCACAGGCTTAGTCGGCTACCATCGTTAACATTACTAATTTAACCGTTCCGTGAGAGAAATGTACGAAAAACGACTGCTATAGAAGTTGTGCAAAAGCTAATTACGGAAACGGTTCGTACACCTTACAACCACAGCAGTTTCGTAGTACGAAATAATAAGCCCTGTCAACGGTGACTAAAAAAGTTCGAATATACGAAATAATTTATGTAGTCGCAAATTTTAGTGCAATGATAGAGGGGACTGCCATGGACTACATACTAAAATTTCTGACCGGAATGGGTGATGATGGAGGTGGGAGTGCATTTGAAGATCACTTTTGTGCGTCTTTCCGGAATTACTCAGAAACGGCGGCCTCCAGCGAAAACTTATCCCAGTGCAAAATTAAAGTACATTCAATATCCATTAAGAAAGGTCGCATTCATTTTTTCTCTAGAACTAGTAGTTAGCGCGTAAAGAACGACAGAATATAGAAAATATCACGCGATGCGCGTGCACTGGGCCTTAGATAGTTTTTGTAGGCCAGTTTCAGGTCCCCGATACGATAAGCGTCAAGTGTCCCGATATAATTGTTCGTTTTGATCTTCTTTACATCCATGTAACACCTTGTAAACGTTTATCGTTTACATCCTTTATATTACGAAAGTTAACGAATGGTCTTTATCAGTTTTCTTAAAGATGCGCGTAATACTCGACGCCTTAATGTCTTTATTGGTTAGTGAGCTGACGTTTCTCCGTTTGTTGACGCACTGAACAATGACCCTCCCATGAGCACCACATGCTTATACAATCATTGTGTAATGAAAACATTGCACTTTGCTATTCAGTAACGCTGTCAAATCATTAACATGTATTTTGTCCCGTTTCGTCCTAATAGCTCTACGTTATAATTAGTTCCTTATTCCAAGATACGGAATGTACTTAGCACTGCAGTAGGTATTTTTATTCATTCAATTCTATTATTCTTACGTCTCACTTAATTTTATAAAACATTCGTTTGGGTTAGGTACACTAATTGCTTTTCAGATTTTAGTTTCACATCTCTAGGAACCTAATTCGTTATTTACCACTCCAACCTGACAACCAATAGTGAAACATCTGTTAACGCAGGTACTGACGAGCTAGAATGGGCATTCTGGCCTAATCTGCGTTTCATGTTATGAATTTTGTTCAGTAGTAGTAATGTGGCATTAACATACTTCATAAGTTCCTTGTGACAATCCTACGGCTATTAAGGTAAATGCTGCAACCTAAGTAATGGTGAGTAGGTAAATGGACTTAATCATATGGTTATAGTTTGTGCTGTTAGCGGTATAAATATTCCACTGTAGACATACATACGCTCACTATATCAATAATAAGATGAAATATTAAAATTTCTTTGTAGAATAATTCGGATGATTAAATTTATTGACGGTACTAAAAATACCACTGTTAGCTATCTCAGTTGTTTTTAAATAGCAACACATGGCTCTGAAACGGGAAAAAATCTTAGAAAGAAGTACTGTAAATTTACTGTCATTTGGAAGGGCGATAAAGGATAAAATTTGGAAAGGGAAGGATTTAGTAAGTTTAGGTAGATTGGAGGTAGTTGATGGGAAACAGAAATGTATTATGAGACTGGGGAATGGGCACTTGAAGTGTATCATTTTGTAGGATGAATATAATTTCATTAATCTTTGTAAAGAGCCACTGTCCTTTGGATGTCTTTTTTTTTTTTTTTTGTTTATAGCCTCTGGGAAAGGAAGAAGAAAGATGGCGTACAATGTTTAGTCCAATGAAGTGTAATAATCACTGTATTCTGTGACGCTGTAGTGGAAATTTATCGATTGTCTGTCGATAAAAAAAGACAAGAGTAGAAAGAATTTTCTCTTGCTTTTGTGTAAGATCGCGTCTAAGCTCACTCTTGTTTCGTCTGTCTTCGGCAATCGGTTGTAGGTACGAGAAACGTCGTGTAAATTCTGTTTAAAATTAACTGGTGGTAATGACCGAACATACATCGCATTCAGTCATTAATTTGCCTCTGCTCTCAGCAGTCAGCAGCACTGAGATTAAATGTCAATGATTTTAATGTATCTTGCATTCATTTAATGGTTCAAATGGCTCTGAGCACTATGGGACTTAACATCTATGGTCATTAGTCGCCTAGAACTTAGAACTACTTAAACCTAACTAACCTAAGGACATCACACAACACCCAGCCATCACGAGGCAGAGAAAATCCCTGACCCCGCCGGGAATCGAACCCGGGAACCCGGGCGTGTGAAGCGAGAACGCTACCACACGACCACGAGATGCGGGCATTCATTTAATGTAAGAGATATTAGAATGCTTCAGTCATTCGTTCCAGAACAAAGATGTTGCCGGTCCTTGCCCGTATCAGACCCCGGCCCAGTTTCAATAACTAGACTGTTCATCATCTTAAAATGATGTGTTCTCCTACCAGGAAGCTACAAAAGCGAAGAAAAATAAAGTTAAAAGGGGTATGAAAAATAAAGAGATTGGGAAAGATGACTGCGGGTTTGGTGGTGGGGGAGAGGGGAGGGTGAGGGGACTATGTGGGTTAGGCTAGGGAGGGAATAAATCTTACTATGGATATATCCGTCACTTCTTTGTTGAGCAAGTCCATATTTAAAGTTAACTAACAAGTACACTTTTCTCGTGTTATTTATTTTTGTTTATTTGAAACTATTTTCCCGTCTATTGATCCATCTTCAGGAAACAAGTGACTGGTATCTGAAAGGGACACTAGTTCTTAGGTAAGAAAATATTATAAGCAATGACACAGACCACTTGCATAGAATGTAGTGCATTATACTTATTTCTTAACGTTAAAAATTAAGCTTCACACAAATGACAATATTAAGCACAATAAATAATTAAATTACCCAAAGTTACAGGTTAAATAGTTATAAAGCTAAAGTTAGTGAGGTCTTGATATTAGGTGAGAATCTTTTAAAGTGAGTATACTCTACATTTAACATTGTAAATTAAACTTTAAGCAATGGATAGTATTATACACAATAATTAACATACACAATCTTAAAGTGTTACAAGTTACCTGACGCTAAATAAAGCCGCCTAGGACGATAGTGCCTCAGTAAACTTAATGAAACAGTTACTACTGATGCGACTAGCATTAAATGCAGATGCAAAGCACAAAATTTCAGTACCGATTTATTTCTTCATCAGGATATCGGCTTACAAGTCCATCATTAGACTTTAACTGCCTATCATCATCAAAAAGGTTACAATACTGATGATGGCATTGCAAACACAATCCGAAATTCATAATTTTGTGCTTCTCAGTGTTAATTAAGTTGTTCAACTGAGCATCTGCGGAAGTGTCAGTTAACAAGATTATGATTACATTCTTATTGGCATGTGTATTTTGTAAATGCATGCGAGTGCGAATGTGCTGACAGAAAGCAGTGAGACTGAAGGCGTCGTGTTACTTCACTTTCAACATTTAGTTAATCGATGTTACTTTGTCTGGTTGCAATGATTTGTTATTTGTTGCCAATATGTCACTGCTGTTTATTCTTCCTATAGGCCAAAGTTTTCAAAAATTCTTTGTATTCTCTCACGAGTTGCGTTTTATTTGGACACCGAGACACAAGGATACTCAGCGAAATGAACTAGCTTACAAATTAGCTGAAGATGCAACCACTGGAGAGAATCTTGAAGTCTGAGTAACAGGCACAGACGGGCAATTGCAACTGCGACACGAAAGTTTGAAAACCTGGGATATGGAATGGCAGGAGACCACAATCCTCAATAAGCTCAGGCAAGTCACGGCGGCCACCGACGCGTATCGTTGTTCTCTCGAAGCCTCTCTGAAAGATACCAGCGTTCTGTACCGACTACCTGTAGACCACAACAGAATTACCAGAGGGTTCCTTTTAAGTCACGAAGCAGCTGTGGTAGGCATCTCACGATACCCCATATTCTGGCAGTGTATGTCCTGGTGGCTTATCTGAGACGAGCCATCAAGATACTTACGGATGATGGATAGCAGCTACGAAAGTCAAATGTTTCCTGATAGAAAGCGAATCTTATAACTTGATGTAATGCACCTTAAGGTTCTGTGTGAGCGGTTGATGTTGGGCAGTATCTCTTTCGGTGGCGTGTGCCCCAGTGGCTCAGGCTACATCCTGTTTCTGCACTGTCATGTATTTTTAAATTTGTGTGTGCGTCTAATATGTTTTATTTAACTTTTTGAACTCATAAACTATCTAGTCCGTACGCTTTTCACTTTCTCGTCCCCTTCGTGGTTCACCTTTCAGGGACCGGGAAAAGTTCTTTTGTGCTAGGGCTTTAATTCACATTTAACCACCTGACCTAAGCAACTGTCACTCGAATTTTCGACCATGACAACAGGGTCAAGGACCCTGATACTGGCAATTCAACTTTTCTCCTCTCATATCTGTTTATGCGAATTTCCAATGAAATAAGGGACTATTAACCAAGCTGTTTAGTCCCTTTAAATCCAAAATGAACATCTTTATTTTGGTTGTTGATTCTGCTACAGCACGATTAAAAGTACAGTATGATGCTATGAGGACGAAATAGTACCACTGCACAACTTTGATGAATGAAAGACACACCTTATAACGAAACTTCGAAAATTTGACCTCCTTTATTACGATGCTTGTACTTTTCTGTTAGCATGCAGCCGTAATCCTAGTAGATCTCATAATATTTTAAACTGATGTTTGGCGTCATAATATGAAAAGAAAGATGTAACAGCTGTTGATAATCTGTGTTAATTACACATTACACGTCAGACGTCGTTTCTCTCCTTAGTAAATATGGCTTGACGCGTGTGTTCTTAGTAACGCTGATGACAGGGGCGAGTGCTAAATTTGAAAGTGGTTATCATATCTTGGCTATTGACTGGTAGGAATTTTGGGTACCGTTGTTCGATTGCCCTTGAGGGAAGAGCATTGTTGTATTTATATAGTAAGGTCTGATCCTATTTACAGTTATAAGCAGTTATAGCATGTTATAAAGTGTTGCCCCAAAGGCAGTAACACCTCCACAACATCATTAACAAAAAGAATGATGACAAGATAATTACGGACGTGTCGGTTAAAGCATTTAAGAATTACTTGTAATGATACAGGTAACAGAGATTTAATATTTCTTTCGATCACTCAGCATGAATGGACTACCTGGTCGTAGCTCATTCGGAAACGTAATTAACTGAGCGAGAGCTTTATGCAAGACTTATTTCACTGGAGATTTCTCTCAGTGCCAGCAGGCTTCTGAGTCATTTTATTCATCCGAAAACAACATTTTGGAAGACGGTCGAAGGAGTCTACCAGTAAATGTAGAAACTTTTAGGAAGACTCTTTTCCTCCTAAGTGAGTTCTTCCATCATTACATATCTAATGACGTTAAACTGTTGACTTGTGCGTGCAGCCATCTTTATTAACCATTGACACAAAATCGCCTACATTCTCAGTAGTAAGCATTCCGAAATTAGTGCCGTTTTAATTGCAACAGACCAGTAGTTTTCCCTAACTTTAAAACTCCCTCTGTCTTCATATTTGAGGGTCCGTGGAAGCCGAGTGCACGTCTAATGTCGATTGTTTCCATTAAGGGTGCCAGACTTGTTAATACCGTGCCTCTAAATACCTCTCCTTCTGACTAAGTAGGTGCAGCAAGAGGAAAAAAGAACCAGATGCGTAATTAGTTCACATCACTTGTTTCACAAATGTTCACTTTCTTTAACAATTATAGTTGCAACACTGTGTTCTCAAAAGAACTAAATTCTAAAATTACTTGCCCCTCTCCTTTCCGAGAGGGAATTAAAATTGACTAAAGAACTACAAACACGAACAATGAGGTGCTGTTAGCCTACATATCAATGGCGGACGAGCCCTGTGCATCCACGGTTAGATGTTAGGAGGAAGTCGAACCTGCATTTAGGTCAGCTGCTGTAATCGGAGTTATCTCAAGTTACTACCACTAGTCAAGGACTAAGCAAAGAAATGGTCCGCGCATAACGCAAGGAACGAGGCACTTTCGACGTGAAGTGACGTAAAATGTCAACTAGCCTATAGTACTTGGCACTCAAAATGCATATCGTACAATGGCAATAAAGATGACCACACGCTCATTACTCTTCCTAGCATCCCAGGTAGATCTTTCGTGTCCATACAGTCATTAAACGTAATTATGGGCAGTAAAATAGCATGCTTCGCTCTCGTACTGTGCGTTATGGGTCTTTCACTTCACCTGCAGCCTCCCTCGAGACTCTCGTAAATTCTTTTTCCGCCAACTGCCCATCGGAAATTTTAACAGTCGAACGTACACGCTGTTGCCCTACTGTGAATATATTCCAAAAGACTTTTGCGCTAGATATGGCGTCCATCTAGAAATCAAACAGAAGATAAGCCTTTCCAGCAAAAAGAATACTTTCTAAGTACTTTAGTAATGGAGGAAATGAGATTAGTGATAAACGTGACATCAAAATTACGAATTGCAAAGTTTGCGGAGGTGAGAAATCCTACTAACAAGAAAGCAAAGTTAGGCTTGACTGATGATGCAAGGAATACGTGAAGGAATCTAGCACACGCAAAGGAGGCATTCCACTCCGAACGAAGACTTTTCCACTCGGAACGAAGGCTTCTAGTGTCAAAATAGAGCGTAATCTGAGGATGATTTTTCAGAGACTGTAGGGTTGGTGCACACCGTTGTATGGACGTGTATCACGGACTGCGGAAAACCGGAAAGGAAGAGTATCGTAGACTTTGAAATGTTGTATTGCAGAAGAATGTTGAAAATTAGTTGTAGCCGAGGAGGAACATTTTGAAAACACTTGCTATCAGGAGGGAAGGACGGAAAAACGTGTTGCAAGAGAACTACTACTACTATTGCCTAGATTATATCTCGTAGTTTAACTGTAACAGATTCGTGAAGACTGCCTGTTATTATGCTTCATTAATTACATAAGCTACCATGTAGCCATCGACTTTGATACTTGCCCTAAAGTGATCAAGGGAGGAAGCAAATAATATATATAAATTTTCTCTCACTCTTGTCCACTACCTGTGCAATGCCGACTGTTCGGGACGATTTACAGACATCACTAAAAACTTGAAATTTTATTGTGAAACGGTTAAGTCCCTGTGGAATGGTTAGACTGCTTAGAATTGTAGTGTACGTTCTTTATTCTGAATTTAAAAGGACATGATTTCTTTATCTTTTGTGGGCAACTGCTATGAGGTGTGGGAGTACACGACGAAGACGAATGGCTGGAAAGCAACTCTGATTAAAACTGGTGGTTTATTATAATAACCAACAGGAAATACATGAAGCGACATCAAACCAATGTTAACATTATACAATCCCTTACTTGCAAAATAAACAGCTTAAATAAAATTGCAGGTGACAACCGGCGTGAATGACTTCGGAGACTAGGTTACGAAACTGGCAGACCACACAAAGAGGAGGACAATAATACTCTCAACCCGGTTATTTAGAGAGAAAGTTCTTTCTCTACCACCACTGAAGTGCACTGGTGAAGGGGACTAATCTGTCGTATCCTTCCTACTACAATTAATGAATTCCGTAACTACGACAAATTATAGCTGAAAAAACATTACGCGAATTGTGGCTCATTCTATTACGTAGACTCATTTATCCAACCCAGTAGGAAAGCCGGTGCTCAAGTTATCTTTACTTTGATCATACTTGGCGGCCGGGCCACAAAAAGGTTCTTACCCAGAACCAGAGATACAACTTCAGATCCCACAATCAGTTTCACGCAAACACACGTGAAGACTATGAGGAGCACTCTGCAAGCGATAACTTTCACTAAGCAGCTGCGAAATTTACCTTACTTTTTTTTCTACATGAGGCTCATGTCACGAAATAATCAGTCTGTTTATATTGTAAGAAATTAGTTTCTATTAGTTTAGTTACGCTCTCAAATTGTGGAAAGAACTGCTTTTCAATAAATGCAGGAAGATTCTCAATTAAAGACACACTAGTGCTAGTGGCGCATGGCCAGTAGTGAGAGGAACAAAGGAAGAACTTATCAAACATCACTTGTTAAAATTTATTAAAAACTCCACGATTCATAATAAGAAACACTCCCGAGCATTTAATGGAATTAATGAAGCTATATGCTGACAAAAGAGAAGTATGTGTCGACAATAACTAAAATAGAAATGGTACCATTATTCAGTCTTCAATAAACAGTCTGATTTTGTATGTGGTGGTGGTGGTTGTTAGTACTTAACGTCCCGTCGACAACGAGGTCATTAGAGACGGAGCGCAAGCTCGGGTTAGGGAAGGATTGGGAAGGAAATCGGCCGTGCCCTTTCAGAGGAACCATCCCGGCATTTGCCTGAAACGATTTAGGGAAATCACGGAAAACCTAAATCAGGATGGCCGGAGACGGGATTGAACCGTCGTCCTCCCGAATGCGAGTCCGGTGTGCTAACCACTGCACCACCTCGCTTGGTTGATTTTGTATGTCATGGATAGTGTAAGGAAATAATACTTTCGTTTATTTGTACTACATTTAAATATTTTGAGTTAAATTGGTTAACTCAGTTTATAATTTGCCAGTTGCTACCATATAAAGATAATTGATATACAAGACATTCACATAACGATTTGTGTCTGACCTATGGATTAAATTTTGCTTTAATCTATTTCAAACTATTCAGATTAATTATTTTTACTCATATTCTTCTGTTTTGTAGTTTTTTTTCTTTTTCAGATGTTCTACTATTATCTTTAAACGGTAATGTTTTGAAGTTGTGGACACAATGGCATAAAAAGTAACTTTTTCGTTATTTTTGTAACAATAATCTTCTTGACTTGGAGAACAGTAATTTACTTCTCTGCCAGACAGTATTTAATTTTAATGTTGGTTCGCCTAATATTTCAACAATATGCGTAGTTCAGCGATATTTACATCGGAAGGTGTCTAGCGATCGTCATTTTGATGTATCTGGGCATAAAGGTGGCTCAATTGGGGAAAGGCAATACGTCGTCTTCAAGTTTTACTAAGAGAACAATGTTAATATTCTTGGAACACTGAATACAAACGTCACAATTGTAAAGTATTTATAAATAAACTTTAAACAGACAACAAAGTATATTGTACGTCATAGAGGAGCTTATTAGCATCATTAACTATATAACCATATTATCATGGATAAATTCAGACTCATTTATGATCTCACATATATTATAATTCTAGATGAAATTAATTCATCCCCTCCTCCTTGAAGCATGGACCTCGCCATTGGTGTGAAGGCTTGCGATACAGACAGCCGTACATTTGGTGGAGCCCGCCCGGTTAGCCGTGCGGTCTAACGCACGGCTTTAGGGAGTGGGAATGAGCGCCTGGTTCCAGGCTCGAATCCGCCCGGCTGACTTGTGTCGAGGTCCGGTGAGCCGGCCAGTCTGTGAATGGTTTTTAGGCGCTTTTCCATCTGCCTCGGCGAATGCGGGCTGTTTCTCGTTATTCCTCTTCAGCTGCACTATGACGGCGATTGCTGCGCAAACAGGTTCTCCACGTACGCGTACACCACCATTACTCTACCACGCAAACATAGGGGCTACACTCGTCTGGTGTGAGACGTTCCCTGGGGGTCCATCGAGGGGCCGAACCGCACAATAACCTTTGGTTCGGTGTGGGGCGGCGGAGGGGTGAAGTGGACTGTGGTAGTCGTCGTGGGGTTGTAGACCACTGCGACTGCGGCGGGGACGGAGCCTCTCCGTCGTTTCTACGTCCCCGATTCACAAGAGGGGAAACTACAGTCGTAATATTTGCCGAGGGCATGCATCAATACTGTATAGTTAAATGATGATGGTAGCCTCTTGGCTAAAATATTCCGGAGGTAGAATGGTCCCCCAATTCGTATCTTGGGGCGGGGACAGCTCAGGACGATGTCGTTAATAGGAGAAACAAAACTGGGTTTCTACGGATCGGAGTGTCAGACTCCTTAATCGGACAAGTAGGTTATAAAATTTAAACGGAGAACTAGTCAGGTTGAAGTTAGTGTTAGTGGTAGTTAGTGAAGTTCGGTGGCAGCTGAAACAGCACTTACGGTGAGGTGAATACAGGATTGTAAATACAAAATCAAATAGGGTAATGCAGGAGTAGGTATGATAACGAAGTAAAAAAAAAAAGCAGGCTATGATAAGCTACAGTAAACAGCATAGCGGACGCATTATTGTAGCCAAGATAGACACGAAGCGCACACCCAAGACAGTAGTACAAGTCTATATGCCAGCTGATTGCCAGATGATAAGGAGATTGAAGAAATGTATGATAAGATACAACAAATTATTCAGATACTTAAGGGAGACGAAAATCAAAGAATCATGAGGGACTGAAATTCTGTAGCAGGAAAGGAAGAGATGGATGAATGGTAGGTGAATAAGGACTGGGTGAAAGGAATGAAAGAAAAAGCTGCCTCGTAGAATTTAGCACAGAGCATCATTTAATCATCGTTAATACTTGGTTTAACAATCGTGAAAGAACATTGTATATGTGGAAGAGACCTGGACACACCGGATGGTAATACAGAGATTTCGGAACCAGATTTTAAATGATATGACATTTTCAGGGGCTGATGTGGACTCTGACCACAATTTATTGGTTATGAACTGTAGATTAAAACTAAAGAAACTGCAAAAAGGTAGGAATTTAAGGAGATGCGGCCTGGATAAACTTAGTGAACGAGAGGTTGTGTGGTTTCAGAAGGAGCATTAGGAAAGGATTGATAAGAACAGGCGAAAGAAATACAGTAGAAGAAGAATGGGTAGCTTTGGGAGATGCAATAGTGAAGGCAGAAGAGGACCAAGTACACTGGTGTCCAAAATTGAAGCAACAAATGGAAATTTTGCAAGGTTGCGTTTATTTTGCCACAGAACAGTATGAACAGGTGACAGCAAAGTAGAAACAATGTAAGGAATACGGAACGTAAACAACTGCAACATGTATAACGGTAGACAAAAACGTTCTTCGTTTGTTCGAACCTAACATATTTGCACACACAGTATGACAATTGGTTAGTGTGCTCAGCATGGAGTGTGACCACCTCTGGCAGGAATACAGACCTGACAACGACGGGGCATGCTGTGCGTGATGCCATCAGTCTCATGTTGAGGTAATAACGCCCATTCTTCCTACACAGTTGCTCGTAGCTTTGGAGAGTGGTTGGGTGACATAATGCAGGCTACCTCCTAGTCCATCCTAGGCATGCTCTCGGGTCAAATCGGGCTCTATCTTCCGTTTCCAAGAAAACATCAACCACTTGTGTTCTATGACTTCGAGAATTGTCGTCCATGAATATGAAGTCTGAACACACTGTACCTCGCAGCAATCGAAAATTAGGTACCAAGATCTCGTCACGATGCCTGACAGCAGTTAAACCTTGGCCACCCGTACATGAAGAGGGGTTCGAGTGGTAAACATAATCTCTGCCCACTCCATTAGGGATCCACTTCGGTATCGGTCTCTTTCCACAATGTTTGGGTCCTGGAACCGTGTTCCACGTTCCATCCAGATGCGAATTCATTGACAGTCACTCTCCAGACTAAATCGGGACTCATCCGTGAAAGCAACATTGGCGTACTCTTCGATCGGCCAGGTGGAATGTTGCTGACTTCACCTCTGTGAAGACGTGTCAGAGGTAGACATACGGCGGGTATCCGACAATAAAGGCCACTCAGCAGAAGCCTTCTGCACACAATTTGCCTCGATACAACACGTCCAGTGGATGCCGCGAGCTCACATGGCAGTTGCCGTGCAGTACTAAGGCAGTACTGTCGTGCCCTTACAGCCAAATAACGGTCCTCTCTTCTGAAGTCATACGCGGTCGGCCCTGGCCGGGTCTTCGGGATCCAGTTTCAGTCCCTATAAACCGTCGCCACATCCGAGAAACAACAGAACGATTCACATTAAGCCATCGGGCGACGTCAGTTTTCGACTGCTCTGCTTCCTTTCTTTCTACGGCCCTCCACCGCAGAGAGTCTTGTAGGCATCTTCTCTTTGCCATACTGCACCATCTACGACTGTGTACACAGCGATCGTGGATGTAGGGCTACCTGGGAAACACTACCTGGTTTCTAAAGTGCCCTGCCGTCATCGTTGGCATGGTTGTCAGTTGACCGGAATGCCTTGCAGAAAGCGATCGTATGGACATCTGGTTGACAGTTTGTATGATTATAACGTGGAAATGGACACAGGCCAGGGAAACAGCGGCTTGTTGCTTTAATTTTGCACCAGTGGAAATCCTTGGTTAACACAAGAGATATTGATTTTAATGGACAAAGGAGAAAATAAGCAATGCAGTAAATGAAGCGGGCGACAGGGAACGCAAACGTAAAATATGAGGTCGACAGGAAGTGCAAAATGGCTAAGCTGGAATGGTTAGAGGACAAATGAAAGGATTTAACATACAAGTAAGTCACCAGAGCATACATAGATGCCGCTTACAGTAAAATTAAAGAAAGTTTTGGAGAAAACAGAATCATCGGTATGGATATCAAGAGATCAGATGGAATACCAATCCTAAGCAAATAAGTGAAAGCAGAAAGGTGGAAAGAGTATATAGAGGGTCTATACAGGAGAGACGTATTTGAGGGCAATATTATGGAAATGGAATAAAACGTAGATGAGATGGGAGTTATGATGGTGCGTGAAGAAGTTGACAAACCACTGAAAAGCCGAAGTCAAAAAAAGGCCCCGGGAGTAGACAACACTCCGTTGGAACTACTGTAGCCTTGGGAAAGCCAGCAATGACAAAACTTTTCCATCTGGTGAGCAAGATGCATGAGACAGGCGAAATACCTTCAGACTACAAGAAGACTATAATAATTCCAACTCCAAAGAAAGGTGGTGTTGAGAAGTGTTACAATTACTGAACTATCAGAATGAGATTTTCACTCTGCAGCGGAGTGTGCGCTGATATGAAACTTCCTGGCAGATTAAAACTGTGTGCCCGACAGAGACTCGAACTCGAGACCTTTGCCTTTCGCGGGCAAGTGCTCTACCATCTGAGCTACCGAAGCACGACTCACGCCCGATCCTCACAGCTTTACTTCTGCCAGTGTCTCGTCTCCTACCTTCCAAACTTTACAGAAGCTCTCGTGCGAAACTTGCAGAGTGAAAATCTTATTCTGGAAACATCCCCCAGGCTGTGGCTAAGCCATGTCTCCGCAGTATCCTTTCTTTCAGGAGTGCTAGTTCTGCAAGTTTCGCAGGAGAGCTTCTGTAAAGTTTGGAAGGTAGGAGCTGAGATACTGGCAGAAGTAAAGCTGTGAGGACCGGGCGTGAGTCGTGCTTCGGTAGCTCAGATGGTAGAGCACTTGCCCGCGAAAGGCAAAGGCCCCGATTTCTAGTCTCGGTCGGGCACACAGTTTTAATCTGCCAGGAAGTTTCACTGAACTATCAGTTTAATAAGCCACGGCTGCAAAATACTAACACGAATTCTTTACAGAAGAATGGAAAATTTGGTTGAAGCTGACCTCGGGGAAGACCAGTTTGGCTTCCGGAGAAATGTAGGAGCACTCGAGGCAATACTGACCCTACGACTTCTCAAAGAAGGTAAGTTAACGGGTGGCAAACCTACGTTTATAGCATTTGCAGACCTACAGAAACATTTTGACAATGTCAACTCAAATACTCTCATTCAAATTCTAAGGGTGACAGGAGTAAGATACAGGGAGCGAAAGGCTATTTTCAATTTCTATAGAAATCAGATGACTGTTATACGGGTGGATGGCCACGAAAGGAAGCAGTGGTTGAGAAGGGATTGGGACAGAGTTGTAGCCTATCCCCGATGGTATTCCGTCGGTGTATTGAGTACGCCGTAAAGGAAATAAAAGAAAAATTTTAAGTGGAAATTGAAGTCCAGGGAGAAGAAATGAAGAGATTTTAAATGTGGCGATGATATTGTAATTCTGTCAGACACAGAAAAGGACTTGGAAGAGCAGATAAACGGCATGGACAGTGTCTTGAAAGGAGGGTACAAGACGAACATCAACAAAAGCAAAATGAGGTTAATGGAATGTAGTCGAATTAAATCAGGTGATGTTGAGGGAAGTAGATGAGGAAACGAGACACTTAAAGTAGTAGATGAGTTTCGCTATTTGTGCAGCAATATAACTGATGATGTTCTAAGTATAGGGGATATAAAATGCAGACTGGCAATGGCAAGAAAAGCGTTAACGAAGAAGAAAAATTTGTTAACATCGAGTATTTTTATGCGTTGTAGCCATGTATGGAAGTGAAAACATTGACAATCAACAGTTTAGACAAGAAGAGAATTGGTGCTTTGGAAATGTGGTGCTACGGAGGAATGCTGAAGCTTAGATGAGTAGATTACGTAACCAACGAGAAGTTGTGAATAGAACTGGGAAGAAAAGAATTTTGGGGCACAACTTGACTAGAAGAAGGGATCGGTTTGTAGGACACATTCTGAGGCATCAACCGATCACCACATTAGGACTGGTGGGGGGGGGGGGGGGGGAAGGGTGAGGTAAATGTCGTAGACGGTGACCAGGAAATGAATACAGTAAGCAGATTTAGAAGGACGTAGGTTGCAGTAGTTACTCGGAGATGAAGAGGCTTACACAGGAAAGAGTAGCATGGAGAGCTGCACCAAACCAGTGTGAAGACCACAAAAACTACAATCGAAATCAAGTTATGAATCAATGTTAATATTCCTGAACTGTAGCTCATAATATTTGTGCATGGCCCTACGTTTTATAAATCAATTTGGTTGCTATAGTTCCAAGTTGAATGTTGAAATAATAATTTTGAGGAGCTTCTTCCTCACTTAAGTTAACTTACGGGGCTGTGTTTTGATATAAAAGGGGGAGTTCTGTATATTATATAAATTGTAATTAGTTGGAAAATATTGAAAAATTAAGAAAAATTGATTTCTGATTTCGGTTCTGCATAAATGAAAAACATGAGCCGTTTTAAGGTCCTCGTTAATAAATCGAACCCCCCCGCCCCTCTGACAAAATCTTGGTTACGTCCTTGCCGCTCTGGAGAAGATTATCAAGGTTAACACTACACTACAAGAAAGCTCAAATGAGTCTGCTTCCCTCCCTGGGAGATCTGAATACATACACCCACCCACACATTCCTACATGCAGAGATTTTCTTTGGATATCGAATGGTCGAGGAGAATATGCTGGTTCAACACGAAATAAATTTTGTCGCTCCATGATCATTCTCTTTTCAAGAGACTATGAAGGAAAAGAAATCTATCTGTGCAACATATAAAGGAGTTTTTCAAGCAATGTCGTACGAGACACAATTGATATTTGGCTTAGACAGCGTCTTTACTGTTTTAATAAATTAGGAATAACTTTCATGGTACTAGAGGGCGGTATGATTGGTAAAACTTGCGAGTGAAGACAGAGATAAAAAACTTCTAACAAATAATTTAAGATGTCGAGTGTAAGTGGTAATCTGAAATGAAGAGGTTTGCCAGGATAGGGGGTTATAACGGGTAGCATCATACCAATGGGAAGATTGACGGGGAAAAGAGGTAGCAGAGTATAGTACTTGTACAAAGCAGAATTTCATAGTTAACAACCATTTAGTTCTGATCTAAAAATAATTGTGTTGTAATGTGCAGTAGAAACTCCTGGATTCGTTATACAGAAGATACCAATATCTTTAGAATAATGCCCAGCACCGAAATTGTTTGGAACACTGCCTGTGAAAGGTAGAGTTTCAGGTTCGAGCCTTACTCTCTTAAAGTTTGAGGTATTCTGGCTAATCGGCTGATTCTCCCTCGTAGTTTTCTCATAGACTGAACCAAGCAGGGAGCGGAGAGTATTTTTTTCCTACAGATAGTTCAAATAATTTCACATCTCAAATTATATTTTGTGGTGTGAAGTAAAAGATTGTCAGGTGATGGATGAACTGCAGAGGAACACTTCTTCCACAGCTAAAAGATACACAGACCGCTATGGTAGGGACACCTTGCGGACGCTTGAGGGCGGTACGTTGAAATCTTATATTACGTGCGCCTAACATTACACACGAAGAACATAGAAATAAAAAAAAGTGTGTCTAAGAAAAAATACTTTCACAAAGCAAAAAGTTCCCCGCGTAGCATATAGATGGTGGTGATATCAACGGCATTTTGTTTTCGTTATGTTAGTGAATATTGTGCACTAATGACTATGAAGTGTCAATAGGATACAGTATTAAGAAGCTTTAAAGTTGTGTTCACTGTATCTCCTTCAAGTACCGAATACCTTATAACAACGGAAATTTATCCAAAGTTATCTTTGAAAAGAGTCATCAGCTTGAAACGTGTTATACCTCTATTGAAAATGAACCACATGATGGACGTATCATAGTTGCAAAAATATCGAGAGATAACTAGCGAAGACAGGTATCAGATTTAGATGGAACTATCCCGATTTTCTTGTTACACTAGACTCCAGATTAAACCTTTTCGGGGTACGAAAAAATCCCTGTTGAATCTGAACTAATGATATTTCACATAATATTGTTCGTTCGCTAAATGAGAGTTTAAGGGGCAATTTTCAAGCATAACCGAAATTTGAAATTCAGGTATTAGTTCCAGGTGAGGTAACTCAGCAACTGTTACCTAGAACTTAATCATACTCATTGGCGAGAAAGAAGTCAATCAGAACTACTGGATATTGTTACTGTGCACTTTATAGTTCATGAAGCATTAGTAGATTTGTCGCCAGGGAGCGAAACCAATGAAGTGCCAGAACTAACGATTAATGGCGAAAAGTGTAAAATTTACTGACGGTTTAACAAAGCGAAAGTTCAATGCATTCCTGAATGTAATGTGTGCTCTTCATATTTTATTGTCTCACGGAGACGAAAATTACGTTACAAAAACACAAGCACTGAAAAGCTCCTAGTTCGTTCGCATCAGATGTTACAGGTTCGTTAACAATTCTTTGTTAGAAAAAAAAAAAAAAAAAAAAAAAAAAAAAACTGGCGACGCTGACAATATGGTACAGAAAGACCGGAAATTGAAAGTGTATACAATAGTCGGCGTCACGGGTATTTCATAAGAAAGGATATGCTTGAAATATGTTACATGAATAGTTGAAGCATGGACGAGATGCTTTCGCTATTTACTGAAACGGACAGAAGGCAGATTATAATTCGAATATTAGCACACCATTAGAAATAATTCAAATTATGTCTTAACTACCTTCCTTTTCTTCGGATAGTCTACAGATTGCTGACTCTCTCCCCTTCTAATGGTAGAAACGAAAAAACAAGTGAAAAAAAATAATAAAAATTTCACCGGGAAAATGTACCTAGCGTCTAAACCTCATTCTCAGTGAGAAAATTTAGGGATGTGTAGTACGAATTGCAGAAAATAAAGCTTGTCATAGCCTCAATGTCTTAATTTAAAGGGTACCGCTTTCAGAAGATCAATTCTCCACATTCAAACATTTTTCAAACCTGACTAAGTTATTGAATAATGGAGCCGTGAAATACGAGAGGTCGTCATAGAATTTTCATTAACAAAGCTACGTATTAAAATTATAAACAGCCGACCAGTTGCAATGGATAAAGAAATTCTTTACCTAGGTTTCGACCAATATAAGTTTGTCTTCTTCAAAAGGTAACAATTTTACATTAGTAAGGAGTAATGTACCATCGCCGTTTTTACAATTGTCGGCATAGATCCATGTGTCAAAAATAAAATATAGCCCTAGAATTAGGGTTTGTCACGTTAATATAAAATAGCTCATGGATCTTGCAGAGCGCACAACCGCATTGAAACGAGGATAGTAGAAGAGCAAAAAATAACATTTAACACAACATTATAAAAATAAAAGTTAAGTGGATTGTCACCGTCATGCACATCTAACACTGTCATCCAACCCAAACGAAATGAGTCAAGATTCCCATATTATCTACATAATCAGCATTTTGATGGAAATGTTAAATAATTCATCTTAACTAAGATATGGTACAGGGTGGGGAACTAAATATCGACACTCAGGTAATTTGACCTCCTGCCTCGACAGAGATAAACTACATCAAAAGACAGTTTTGGAAAGCAACTGCAGCCAAGGGTTCCTGTACCTTTGCATAGTAGGTTAGGTAAAATTAGCTAGTGGAAGTTGTACCCCATAAACCCACATTTTGAATTATGGTTTTATCTGTTAATAAATATTACCAGTTGCAGACGTGATCTCAAAAAAGGAAACCGAATTTAGGTTATCGCTCGTTATCGAGAACGTGATCTCTTTGTAACGGTCCTCCTAGCAATAGGTCAAAAAACAATTACAGGTGTAGTGAATAATATTGCAGCTAAGGAAACATTTATGGAATGTCACTAAATGCAAAGAAAATAGAAGTAAGCAGCGGATAAAAATAAAAATGCATAGATAATGCTGAATCGACAAGTAATAGAACACGTCAAAACTTTAAATACTTCGCAATCAGGATAGAAAAGAGCTGGAAGAGCAGCACAGAAATTAAAAGCTGAATAGCAATAGCGAAAGAGCCATTTTATGAGAAAAGGGAAATTTTCTGTAGTGGCATGGACAAAGATATAAGGAAAAAATTAATAAAATTTCTTGTATGGCGTGTCCTCTTGTATGGTGCTGAAACGTGGACACTGAGGACGAACGATAGGGCAAGGCTAGGGGATTTTGGAATATAGACATGGTGGAGAATGCGAAGAATAAGTGGATGGGTGGGGTAAAAATTGTAGAGGAACTGAGAAGAGTGGAGAAGCAACGATAATTACTGGATGTAACAAAAAGAGGGAAACGAAACTGGATTAGGCATATAGTAAGAATGAAGAACGGGATTATAAAAACAGTCTTAGGAGGATATGTAGAAGGAAAGAAGAAGCGAGGGAATAAGAGATTTCAGATCGTGGGTGATGTGATGGACGGCAGAGCATACACCAGCATAAGGGAGGAAGTGATGGGTCGCGTGAAGTGGAGACGCAAAGGACCTGCTACTACTCCAGAAAATGATGATGATTGGTATCTGTTTTCTCATGACGAATATGTGACATATTACAGAAGGTATAATAAGATATCTTCCAAAGAAGTTGAATAATACGCCGTTAAAGCACTCGGCTACTGCTTCTAAGAGCGAAATCGAGAATTGAAGTGTGGATTACATTACATTATGTGCATGATGCAGGCAATCCCCTTTGGTCATCAATATTAATGTTGCTTCCGAGATATGACATATCTAAAATTCAACACTTTATTTTCGGAAACACTTACGTTCCAATAAAATATTCCTATTTTTATAGATGGTGATGCTACACATTATCTTCTACTGTTGAACTCTCACATCGTGGCAGAAAATACGCGGTAAAGAAAATTCCTGAATCATTAATACGGTGCCCGCCTCTAATGACCTCGTTGTCGACGGGACGTTAAACACTAACCTCCTCCTCCATTAAAACGGTGTGTTGGAGTAAGACATCAGTCTGACCTGCGACTTCACGTGTAATGCTTCGGCAGGCTGTAAACGGACGCAGAGCAACGAACGAATGCGTTCGATTAGCTGTCATACCCAGCTGACAGATATTTTTCTGCACAAGAATAAATGGTTCAAATGGCCCTCAGGACTATAGGACTTAACATCTGAGGTCATCAGTCCCCTAGACGTAGAACTACTTAAACCTAAGTAACCTAAGGATATCACACACATCGCCGGCCGGTGTGGCCGAGCGGCTCTAGGCGTTTCAGTCTGGAACCGCGCGACCGCTATGGTCGCAGGTTCGAATCCTGCCTCGGGCATGGATGTGTGTGATGTCCTTAGGTTAGTTAGGTTTAAGTAGTTCTAAGTTCTAGGGGACTGATGACGTCAGATGTTAAGTCCCATAGTGCTCAGAGCCATTTGAGCCATATCACACACATCGATGCCCGAGGCAGGATTCAAATCTGCGACTGCATCAGCAGCCTGGTTCAGGACTAAAGCGCCTAGAACCGCTGGGCCACAGCGGCCGGCACAAGAATAAAGCTGAAGCGTAGAGTTAATTTAACAGGAAGATTCATTATGTTCAACGCCTACGTTAGGTTAGCATTTGGCCTTTAGAGATTTCATCTAGCAGTGAGGGAGATCAAAAGACTATTTGTCAGCAGAGGCTCAGAAGTGGAGACCGCTAATTCTGAGTCAAGAATATCGATTAACTTTAACGAAGATGATACTCACTGAAAAAAAAATTGAGACAGTCATAAAGATTAAATATCTGGGCGTAACATTGCAAAGTGATTTGAAACAGAACGAGCATGTAACGTCGGTGTTAAGGAAAACGGATAGTAGACTTAGGTTTGCTGGGAGATCAATAAAGAAGAGCAGGTGTGGAACTCTATTGCCACCAATCCTTGAGTACTGCTAGAGTGTTTCGCATCACCACCAGGTCGGATTAAAAGAAGAGACCGAAGCAATTCAAATAAGTGATGCTAGATTTGTTACCGGTAGGTTGCATGAGCAGCGACTATTATGGAAATGCTCTGCGAACTCAAATGGCAACACCTGGAGAGAAGACGATATTCTTTTCGTGAAACATTGGGGAAATTTAGAGAAACTGCATATACAGCTGACTGAAGAACGGTTGTACTGGCGCCAACGTACACTTCACTTAATGACCGCGAAGATAAGAGAAATTAGAGTTTGTACGGAAGTATATAGACAGTTGTTTTCCCCTCGCTCCATTTGCAAGTGGAACAGTGCAGAGAATGATCAGTAGTCGTACAGGTACGCTCCACAATACACGATGGGATGGGTTTGAGAGTATGACCGAGCGAGGTGGCGCAGTGGTTAGCACACTGGACTCGCATTCGGGAGGACGACGGTTCAAACTCGTCTCCGACCATCCTGATTTAGGTTTTCTGTGATTTCCCTAAATCGTTTGAAGCAAATGCCGGAATATTTCCTTTGAAAGGTCACGACCGATTTCCTTAACTATGCTCCCCTAATCCGAGCTTGTGCTCCGCCTCTAATGATCTCGTTGTCGACGGGACGTTAAGCACTAAACTCCTCCTTCTGGAGAGTATTTTCGCAGATGTAGGTATCTTGGCTTTTGGTTAAACACTCAACATATTTTGAGAAAACGAGAGTTGAAGTATATTTTTTAGCTTAACTCCTCATGGCTAAAACATCACAGGAACCACTGGTGAACGCGTGAGCCAGAATACGATAACTAATTTTAATTAAGTGTTTCCTTAGGCAACTTTGTTCTTGTGAAATTTAAGGTATTCAGTATTAAAACTGCTTAGTCATTTCGTATCTGCGAAATAGTGAATGTTAACTCATGTCGAATCTGTATTTCATTATCAGCTAATATTTACTTAATTTCGTTATTATAACAAATGAATTTTACCTCATAAAAAACACAGTCTGTATTGCTACGTGACATTAACCTAATTTTGGCTTATACATTTTGTATTCCGGAAGCTTCCGGATCGAACTTGTAATAATAGTAGGAACATAACATTTTGATACGCCGAGCGCTGCAAATGTATAAATAGCACCACTGTTCATAAATATTAACACGCTGTCTGTTTTGCCTAGAAGGCATACAGTAGGTAAAAAAACATTTACCCGAATACTGGAAGACAGACTTGAACCCCAGCCCTCACATCTAGAGCATGACACCTTCACCTCAGCTCAACATGACGGCTGGCTGTAAAAGGAAAAACTTGATACAAAAATCCGTCTACTGTATTTTCAACAGCGCTTTTATCTCGCGCCGACCGGTGTGGCCGAGCGGTTCTAGGCGCTTCAATCTGGAACCGCGCGACCGCTACGGACGCAGGTTGGAATCCTGCATCGGGCATGGATGTGAGTGGTGTCCTTAGGTTAGTTATGTTTAAGTAGTTCTACGTTCTAGGGGACAGATGACCTCAGATGTTAACTCCCGTAGTGCTCAGAGCGATTTGAACCATTTTCTTTTTTAATCTCGCGAAAGTACATTTGAAGCACAGTGTCATTATCAGTGCTTCACCTGTTATCGAAGGATCTTCATTGAGATATCAGCACTCTACAAACGCATGTCTGCGAATTTCCCTTGTGTCTGTTGTACCTGCATATGACATTACAAGGAAGACACTGCACATGTAGTTTATTGCACACTGCAGAACAGAATTAAAGGAGAACTTTTTCTAAACCCGATAGCTGCTTCCCATTGCGACGCGTAAGTTTGAAATTTGGCTCAGATGTACCTACCACCTTCCTCTGTAAAGGTGCAAAAGCGTGACGCTCTCCGACGTCACCTTCGGGGTCGGCGACGCTTCAAACAGGGAGGTGTAGACACAGGCGGAAAAAGGCCACAGCTCGGTAATTCATGTGAGCTGGAACGTGGATGAATAGTGTCTGATTGGCACCTTGTTTCACCACAAGTCTGCTCAGCGCCATCATGGACGAGTCACACGTACACGGTGAGAAGGCCGTCGCAGCCCTTCTTACGCACATTTCGCGTGTTCTTTTGACGCCTCTGCGATAGAGGTCAGAACCGCGACACGCATCGTTGAAAGCACTCGATGTTCTTATAGGTGGCCGAAGAAAACATTTCAGATACACCGCCGCTAAAAATCACACAGAAAGGTCTCACAGGGTGGCGTAAAGGGCGTCGATGAAACCATCCTTTCCGATGGGTGTTGAATCCCATACGTTTCACGATCAAAAACGACAGTTCGCAAACTTCGACACAGATGATACACTCAAAAATTCCAACTCTTCTCTAAGTATGTTGCGAGACTGCATCCCAGTGAGTGTGATCACTCCCCTTTGGAGTGCAGCGCAACTGTAATTTTTGCTCTCCAGTACGGGTTAGAATCACTAGGGGACGTTCAAATCTATTCAACGAAATTTGGACGTGATTCGAAGCATCGAAAGGTACTTATGCCTTTTGGGATCTCCTGATTCCCAACCTCCTGTTGCTTGATCTCGCGGGAGAGCAACATTAACACGTGCATGAATAGAGTAGGAAAGGGTCCCTCTAAGCCCCTTCAGTTCGGCAACGCTATTGGTGCCATCCACGCATCTTTGCTGAGAACGTTAGAAATGTACTTTTCGAAATTTCGACGCCAAATTAGCTAAAAAATGGCTCTAATCTCTATGGGACTTAAAATAAGTTCACTTAACTTATAACTACTTAAGCCTAACTAACCTAAGGACATCACACACATCCATGCCCGAGGCAGGATTCGAACCTGCGACCGTAGCAGCAGCGCGCTTCCGGACTGAAGCGCCCAGAACCGCTCGGCCACATCGGCTGCGCCAAATCAACCTGGCAGCTGCTGTAAAGCCTACCTTCAAGCGCTAGAAGAGCTGCCAGGTTGAATTTCTGCCAAGCTTTCTGACAGGTACATTTGTAACGCCCTCAACGAAGTTGTGTGGGTGACACTAAAGGTGTTTCCAAATTGGGAGGGTCATACAAAGTCCCATGTCCCCTTTTATTCACGCACATGTTAAAGTTGCACTTCTGCGTGCTCATGCCACATGGGGGATGAAAACAAGAGGGCTGATTTGCTGCTTCGGATGACGCTCAAATTTCGTTGTATGGTTTTGAACGGTCCCCGGTGGTTCCAATCTGTACGCGAGAGTAAATTTTGCGGTCGCTCTGCCTCTTTAAAATGTGCGATTGTGTTCAGTGGGTATGCAACCCCATAATGTCCTGAGAGAAGGGTTGAAATGTCCTAGACTATCAGCTGTGTCAAATGATGTCGAGAACATCTTGTTGCTCATCGCGTCGCGAACTGTAGTTTTCGACTGCAAAATGTATGGGAGTAAACACCCTAGAGCAATGGGTGGTTTAATTGACGCCGCTTACGACACCCCTCTGAGGTCTTTTCGTTTCAGTTCTGAGCGGAGGTGTATCTGAAATGTTTTCCTCGGCCATCCATCAGAAAACCGTGTGATTTCAACGCTGGGTGTCGTGATTCCGACCTCCATTGCAGAAACGCCCAAATAAGCAGCGAAATTTGGGTAAGAGGGGCTGTGACAACCTTTTCATGGTATGACGAGTCCAGTATGGCATTGGGTAGGATTACGGTGAAATTTGGTGCCGATGCGACGTCATTAATCCACATAGACTTCTGAGCTGTGGCCTTTTTTTCGCGTGCCGGCCGGTTCTAGGCGCTACAGTCTGGAACCACGCGACCGCTACGGTCGCAGGTTCGAATCCTGCCTCGGGCATGGATGTGTGTGATGTCCTTAGGTTAGTTAGGTTTAAGTAGTTCGAAGTTCTAGGGGACTGATGACCTCAGAAGTTAAGTCCCATAGTGCTCAGAGCCATTTTTTTTTCGCGTGTGTCGACACCTTGCTGCTTGAAGCTTCGTCAAGCCCTAGAGTGTTGTCGCGGGACGCCAAGCTGTAGCACCATTACAGAAAAAGGTTGTAGGCGCCTCTGAGCCAAATTTGAAACTTATGCGTCACTATGGGGGAAAATTACGGGGTACCTAAATGGAAATCCTTTAATTTTGCTTTGCAGTGTGTATTGTATCACAATAAAGTAATTTCCACATGCTGTAAGCAACTGAAGGTATTGTGAAGAAGCAGTTACAGCAAGTATTATGAAGAAGCCTCGCTTCGCAATGTAGGTTGGCGAAGGAAGGTCGCTGCTGGAAAGACAGCAGAATAATTAAATTACTAAGTTTCCCATTTATTTTGTTGTCACATTTTCAATGAGAATAGCTATTATAGCTACCATGAAATATGCCATCTTTTGACTCTACGAATTACGTGACAAAGAAATTTAAAAAGATGATTTTCTCAAAAGCTTTTGAGTGTTGAAGCAATAGTCGATGTCGGTAACTTCTTTCTAAATAACGAATATCTATGGAAAATTTGGTCCAAATCTGTGCACCATAATTGTAAATCCCCCTCACTCAACGAGGGTAGGAAGCGCTATGTCTGAAGACCCTAAGCATTTCGCGCAGCTCCTGGAGAAGAACCGCAGCGCCTCGTTGCCGGTCGCGCTTTATATAGCACCGGAGAAAGCTGCAGACGCAACAGAAGCCACGGCGGCTCAAGGTCGCCCCAGACTGGAGACCCAGACTGTACACCATCTTTGTCCGCAGTCCGCGGCCACGGATGCACCGACCCACTCGGGGCACAGCTTATGCCATACAATTACATTCCTGACAATACTAAGCAGATGTATCCTCTTGCTAATAACGTGAATAGGGTCAAATATTGTACTTTCGTTCAAAACAATGAGTTTTATCTTTTATGTAGTTTTTACATCATCTGCGAAGGGGACAAGGACATGTGGAATGATACGAGTCCTCATATATAACTGATAGCTTTTCTGGGATTTTTCAAAGAATCTGGCTTCTGGCTAACATTATGATTCGAATTTAAGTTGAAATTATTCACTGCTCTGTTATATGAGATAGTGACCGGAAGATTGAATTTTCATTGACATGTTTAGTCAGATATAGGTTTTACGTAGTATCTTTAAAGTAACTCGTTATGATCCTTTGAACAAAGGGATGGACAGTGAGCTAATTCAAAGTACAGTTCATTGACATTACCTCAGTTTTACATGGTTTCCCTTAGTTATGCTTGTATAGAGGCCTTCACTACTTGAATCACATACTATATAAAGTAGATTGGTAAGGTTTTCAAACCAAGAGATACTAAGGTTTTCAAACCGAAAGAAACTTACTGACAAATTAATCTGATCGAAAGATACATACGCACAGCACAACTTGATTTACTTAACGATTCGATTGGAACGAGTGAAGCTCTTTAATTCAGACCACACTGTTGTAATGCTTAGTCATTCAACTGCTTTCACCAATTAGTCTACATAGTTTCCTCGATGTCAGTATGTGCAGTTCTAATCTAATACCTTATTCAGTTTAACTTTCTCCTTAATAAGCAATGTTCACTTAAACTAAACTGCTTAAAACTCGCATTGTTACCCCCATAGATAGCTGTTTTCACTATTTTATAGTGCAAAGCTCTTAAAAGACAGTCGTAAAATTGTGGTTCCGTCAGAACTATCATTAAATCTTAGCTCTGAATAAGTCAGAAAAAACTTGTGCAAAAAGAAAACAGCAGATCTATTTCCCAACAGTATTTGAAGATTGAGAACAAAAAACAGGACGTTACCTTCCAGTACTGCAGATGGTGTACAGAATAAATTTAACAACTCGCTTATATCAACCCGAATGTAGGATACATACTACACTCCTGGAAATTGAAATAAGAACACCGTGAATTCATTGTCCCAGGAAGGGGAAACTTTATTGACACATTCCTGGGGTCAGATACATCACATGATCACACTGACAGAACCACAGGCACATAGACACAGGCAACAGAGCATGCACAATGTCGGCACTAGTACAGTGTATATCCACCTTTCGCAGCAATGCAGCCTGCTATTCTCCCATGGAGACGATCGTAGAGATGCTGGATGTAGTCCTGTGGAACGGCTTGCCATGCCATTTCCACCTGGCGCCTCAGTTGGACCAGCGTTCGTGCTAGACGTGCAGACCGCGTGAGACGACGCTTCATCCAGTCCCAAACATGCTCAATGGGGGACAGATCCGGAGATCCTGCTGGCCAGGGTAGTTGACTTACACCTTCTAGAGCACGTTGGGTGGCACGGGATACATGCGGACGTGCATTGTCCTGTTGGAACAGCAAGTTCCCTTGCCGGTCTAGGAATGGTAGAACGATGGGTTCGATGACGGTTTGGATGTACCGTGCACTATTCAGTGTCCCCTCGACGATCTCCATGGTGTACGGCCAGTGTAGGAGATCGCTCCCCACACCATGATGCCGGGTGTTGGCCCTGTGTGCCTCGGTCGTATGCAGTCCTGATTGTGGCGCTCACCTGCACGGCGCCAAACACGCATACGACCATCATTGCCACCAAGGCAGAAGCGACTCTCATCGCTGAAGACGACACGTCTCCATTCGTCCCTCCATTCACGCCTGTCGCGACACCACTGGAGGCGGGCTGCACGATGTTGGGGCGTGAGTGGAAGACGGCCTAACGGTGTGCGGGACCGTAGCCCAGCTTCATGGAGACGGTTGCGAATGGTCCTCGCCGATACCCCAGGAGCAACAGTGCCCCTAATTTGCTGGGAAGTGGCGGTGCGGTCCCCTACGGCACTGCGTAGGATCCTACGGTCTTGGCGTGCATCCGTGCGTCGCTGCGGTCCAGTCCCAGGTCGACGGGCACGTGCACCTTCCGCCGACCACTGGCGACAACATCGATGTACTGTGGAGACATCACGCCCCACGTGTTGAGCAATTCGGCGGTACGTCCACCCGGCCTCCCGCATGCCCACTATACGCCCTCGCTCAAAGTCCGTCAGCTGCACATACGGTTCACGTCCACGCTGTCGCGGCATGCTACCAGTGTTAAAGACTGCGATGGAGCTCCGTATGCCACGGCAAACTGGCTGACACTGACGGCGGCGGTGCACAAATGCTGCGCAGCTAGCGCCATTCGACGGCCAACACCGCGGTTCCTGGTGTGTCCGCTGTGCCGTGCGTGTGATCATTGCTTGTACAGCCCTCTCGCAGTGTCCGGAGCAAGTATGGTGGGTCTGACACACCGGTGTCAATGTGTTCTTTTTTCCATTTCCAGGAGTGTATCTCATTTTGCAAACGAGTTACAGCTCCATCAGAAATAAAGGGAAAATATTGTATCACACACCACTCAGGAACAGTGAGATGTTGTGCACAGCTGTTCTCAGTATATCGCATTTTGGTACTTGTTTAATTACTGTAGAACACTGCCCGAAAGCACGTTAACCGTTGTCCACATCTCACAATGATAGAACGATTTCTTCTTTAAGAATAAACAATAATAATTGTTCTGAGCTACCTTCCTTTTTAAATTGTAGTTCATTATATTTGTGTCCCTTTCAAATTTTCCCTTTAACGCTAACGAATTTAGCCGAAGTATCTAGTCCGATGTAACACAACTCAATCATTACTGTTATACTGTACCTCAGAATCGCCATTCGGTTAAAAAAACTCTAACAAAAATCTACAGATTATACAGAGTCATGTACATTAATAACAAGAAGTCACCCAAGTATAATGGTATCACACTTCCTGTACAATTAGGTGCGTTCAACAGAGTGCTATCCCTACATTCCTTTCAGGAAAAACTTAAGGCGAGCAGTAGTATTTTAACGGTATTTATTTAATGAACATATAATGCTACTTCGTCTCAGTAGCTAGTAGCTGTAGCAAGTGTGTATTCAGGACCCTGGTTAGACCGGGGATGGGATCGGGGAGGAACTTAAATAGGTATCGCCATGAACGACAACATGGCTCCAATTATACCTATACTAACCAGTATCTATTACATGACCTGGTTTTCTTCAAACTGGAACGAATACGTCTGTATGGTGGGGCAGGATGCGAGATCGGTTTTAAGAAAATTTGTTTTTCTAGACGAGGGGCAGATGCCCTCCTCTACCCGTCTCTGCGTACGTCCTTGAGAGGTAAACGAGACTAACGTACGCATGTGTGCTTCTCTCGAACAACTATGATACTGTGTCCGGTTTATTCGTTTAAACTGATTCCAGCAGCTCTACGTAACTTTTGATACGTTGTATGGGTGCGTGTTCCTTATCAGAAAATAAAAATGCCAAAAATTTGACTGATAAGTTCTAGAACACAGTTACGGGACAGTGTTACAGGGCCACCAAACAGGCTTTACGGTGTGAAAAATGTCTGAGAGGTACGTTACTACAGATATCCCGCAGGAGGTGATAAAAATGACTTTTTGATACTACGTGATTTAATATTTTGCATTCATCCGACACATCTCACGAGTATTTCACTATCCGTGCCAGTACGTCTTTAATCAACGTATTGAAAACTCGACGGTGGTGTGATAGTTATTAGTGTCATAGCTGTTAACTAATTTTATTATCTTCCCTTATCTCAGCCCTGGAATATCATTTGTACAGATGCTGCTCATTTCACTTTACCTTCTGTTTCCTGCCTAGTGTGTTAGTTGTACATGAAATTACTGTCCTGTGGTCATAAAGAAAACGAACAGCATGTATTTCATAAACGCGGTAAATACTTTATATTTTATCATCACATCTATTATGCAGTACTCTGAAACACTCAAAGAAACTTTTGTACCTGCATATCTAACTACTGGTGTGGAATTCTACCGAAGAATAGCAGGAAATGAAGAACAAGCTTTTGGGATTAAATAAATGAAAAATATGACCGGTGTGATATAAATAAAAACAAAACAATAAGAAAATTGGCACTGTGTTCGAAAGTGAAATCTTTTTAAATTTGTGAAAGAAAAGTCTGTGTTATTCTTCCCATTTCATTGTAACGTTTTGGGATTCTTCTTGGAGTATTGCCCTTAAGATGGTCGTGGGATTGCTGCTGAAGCCTGTCCCGTCTTCAACGCACCACGAAAGGGCGACCACCAGAGGGCGAGAGGAGTTCCCGTAACAGTACTCACTGGTTACAACTGGTCGCAAGCATACTAACTCAGCTTAATGTCAACAGACAGCTACCACGTGCACTTACGTTTGGTTAGATCCTGAATTTCAGAGGAAGATATTCACGAGTTTGGCACATTGTGTTCCTACTTATCGTTTTGCGTTATCTTCGTGACAGGTGAGGCCATCGTTGAAATGAAGCCTATAAGGCTGGAACACGGGTTGGAGTATGCTGTCAAGGTACTACAAAACTCTAAAATTACCCTCAATAAGGATGACAAGTGTGCACCGTATCAGCTTGACACCAGCTCAAAACTTCGTTGATCCACCTCCCTACTGAACAGAATGCACGAGACTTCCATTGGTACGTAGTCGCCTCTACGCTTCCACGACGATTGTTAGGCTTCAGGTATATCGTGTCCTTGTCGGTGAAGAGAAACAGACGATTTATACCAGCTTCCTTTCGAGGTGTTACAGCATTACGAAGCTTGAGGATTTCTAATGAAATTGAAAACTGAAGCCTAAATGGTAAACTGACTATGCGAAGACGACGTTCTAGTGACTGAAACAACACAGTCTTTCCAGTTGACTCCTCTCCGTCGTCGACGCCAACGCGTAACCTGTAAACAAAGAAAAGTTCGTCGAGAGCATAACACTGAATGAATGCCGATAACAAGAACAAGAAATCCAGGTACAATGCACGGCCGCAGTCCAATAAGCAGAACGAAAGCTCATTCAAGGGACTACACTGAACGATTGTTGCCTACCTTGCCCCTTTGCCCGGTCCGTGTGAAATGTAGCGCCACTGAACCGCGATCGATATCGGCCGTTGGCGGGGATATTAAAACCTCCAAAATGGGAGTGTGCAGTTATGTTGCATACTACTCGAGGTAACTAGGAACCACAATTTAACTCATCATCGGAGTTTGTTAACCACGGGCGGACACTAGGAGACAGATCAACGACGTATTGCGTCTCCCATCAATGGCACAACGTTGGAATGACGTCGCTGTGATTGACAATTTCGCGTGTTGACAGCCCTTCGTACCATAAATGGACGCCACAGGCATAGTCCAAGGTTGAATCGATCCTTTGGGACATGATGACGAACTATAAAGAGTACTGAAGGACCATTGTTCCATTCTCGATTGCAACAAAGCGCACCCTACTGAACTGCACAAAGAACTATTGTTTATTTTGCCTCTGTTACAAAGGTGTCTGTACGGAACGATTTTCTGTGTCCAAAACAGTATTGATACAAGGATTAGTGTATCCACAGTTAAAGTTTCAGCCGTTAGTCTGCGGTGCTGTCGCAGCGTTTCAGTCGCTGGCAGCGACAGCAAATTAAAAAATCAAAGATAGTAGCGGGTCGTTTCCATCTAGTCTATCAGGCCACGCCCTCCTTATCTATGACATCATCATCATTATCATCATCATCATCACATGACACGCCGCAGTTCTTTCCTATTATGTATAGTGAATTCTGTAATAGTTCTCATGTTTGTCTCATTTGAGGGAGAGTATGTTGAGAAAGGAAAAATTCTTTAAACTAATCTTTATTAGAGTCCATCATAGCATAGCTCACTGCTAACTGACTTTGTTATGGAACCAGACCCTCAGCTTAACGCTGTGAATCGCTGAGTTTTGCGCAACGAGTTAAAATTTACATTAAAAGTTTCCTGCATTAAAATACTTTATGGTTCAGATTTTATTGGTTTTCTGTCTTGAGCTTACTGCAGTTTAATGAAAGGGAATTACTCCAGATGCATCTTGGTTTTGGTTATAAAGCATGTTACGTGGTTATTCTGCAAATCAGGTACATAAGCTTGTATATTTTTCGTTGTTTTAGGTTGAGAGAGCTTTTTGTTTATGGAGCTGGAGTGTAAGTTACTTACTGTGTTTCTTTAGATATTCTCCAAACTTCTTCTCTCCTTGCTAGCAGCTGTTGACGTCAAAATACTTCTATTCACATATGCACTTGGTAATTTATGCCTCTCCACAGTACTTCTTGCTCTGTATTTGAGTTATTTACACTTCACACACTCACTCTGCAGGGTATTACATTGTTTATGTCTGTTCCTCTGTTTTGGTCCTGGTTGTGAGTGTTGCCAACATGTGAAACTAAATTTAAAAAAATAGTGTGTGTATGTGTGTGTGTGTGTGTGTGTGTGTGTGTTTGTGAGTTAGTGTAAATTAATGGAAACGCCTTGTACGTTAGGCAGAGATGTGAGAGGAGGTTGGAGGCTGAGTGCACGGTGTTTTTTTGTGGAGGAAGGGCGGGAGGGGTGGGAGTCAGGGATGGGTCTGCATGGTGGATATAGGACAGAACCAGGGAGGATATGGTAATGTTATATTAAGTTGTTAATCAGTTTAAAGAATGTGTGGTTGGCCAAGTTGGTCTGATTATTAACGAGTTGTTTCTTTTCTAAATGTGGTAGTTTTATTGTGAGGTGAGGAGGTGTTTGTTGTTTATCCTCACGATTTCCATGTCTGTGTCTCTGGTAGTAATTTTATGTTGGTGGTGGTGCAAGTGTTCTGCAAAAGTCGAATGATTTATCCTATACTTGCATGCTCTTACATGTTCTTTGTATCTGATGTTAAATGTCCTGTAATAATGTTCGAAGTGAGAAACACACATAACTTCAGTTTACATAAGTGAAGTTTAAATAACCCAACTTCAGAGAAAGAAATAGTGTTGAATGGAATAAATTACCAAGTTCATATGTGAATAGAAGTATTGCGACGTCAAGCTAGCAGGGAGGGAATAAGCAGTGGTTTGGAGAATGTGTAAAGAGACTCCATAATTAACTTCCGCTCCAACTTTTTATAAATAGAACGCTGTTTTTAACCTAAAACAATAAAAAAACGTACAAACTTATTTACCCACTTTGCAGTGTAACTACGGAAGATGCTTTATAAATAAACGTGAATCGTTTCTGGTGTAATTATCTTTAATTAAATTGCAAAAAACTCAAGATGGAAAACCAATATTAACCGATTTTAGCAGCTGCTGAGGAAGTTGGCCATACAAACAAATGTATTAATTTATGTTTATTTGTAATTGAAAATAACTATCCTTCATTCAGATTCAGTTAATAGTTCATTCTGTTCTTGGAAGAGATGACAGTAATGTTTTGTAACTATATTTTGGAGAACTGTTTTGAAGCTAGAGATTTCCTTTCCCACTTTCAGTATTTCTCACTGTTGAAACACTTTTGTCAATACGCTTAATCAGTTGATGATTACTTCCACATAGAATATGTTTGAAAATCAAGTACTTCTGTGGATGCTTTAGGAAGTAATCAATAACTATTTTCACCTCCACTGTATTAGCTGCCAGGGATACGTCAATGTGACACAAATTAAAAATCTACACACGTGTATTGAAAAGCCGAACTTAATTCTGTCATGGTAAAAATGAGATTGTGTACGATATTAATGACATTCATAAATCATTTTCGATCAATTTTCGTTCCATAAATATAACAGCTGCCGGAGATATGGTAGAGCTTTGGGCTTCTTGTTGGGTGGACGGCCATCGACCAGGCGACTATTTGAAAATGGTGG
This sequence comes from Schistocerca americana, assembly GCF_021461395.2. NCBI lineage: Eukaryota > Metazoa > Arthropoda > Insecta > Orthoptera > Acrididae > Schistocerca > Schistocerca americana. The sequence goes on from NC_060123.1 coordinate 255,878,160, forward strand.
TGTGATGATCCTGTGCTATCCAAAACTGATACTGGTAGTGGTACTCTGAAAGAAAAGATTTTTATCATACAGTACACTGACGTTAAAACCAGAGGGGTTCTCTTTATCTGTGAGAAAACTTTCCAGATATCTGATTGAAAATTTCAGCTTTAACTCTGGGATGCATGGTGCTGGAAACATATATGAATGCATATCCAGGGTTGGCGAGCCCCTGTCTTCATTGCAAATTGTTCTCTTTTCATATACTCAGTTTGTGGAGTTGAATTTATTTGTTCCAAATTTATTGACATATAGAAATGTTCCTTTTATACCAAAAGAATCTGGTGGGCCTGAACAAAAAATTTATTAATTTTGTCAAAGTACTCTGAGAGTTTGTTTTTAGCAGCTGCAATCAAATACAACATATGTAAATTATTAATTAATGCACTTGTAACTTTCAGTTCTAAATGTTTTAAGGGTTATTAAGTACATTTACTTGAATTATCCCAGCCTTATTCTTCACAATAATGGGAATTATAAGCCTTATTTTGACAATTAATTATTATAAACTTTTCACTAAATATTTCATGTTTTTTAGTGTACTACATTTGATAAGCAAAAAGACAAAGACTGTCACTATATTCTTTGGAGATGGTGCTTTTCGTTAGTTTGTTATATGGACAATATTCTACCTTTTCGCCTTTCCATTTAGAACTAACTGGTTCAGCAATGAAACATCTTTTGCACACGACATCCATGCATGGAGTCATCTGTTGTCTTTTGGACATTAGAGATATAAATTCAAAAGTCTGTTAGCAGCCCTATCTCTTCCTCCATTAAATCTCTTAGGAACAAACGCCTTCTATCGTTTTTTTTCCACTATAGTATGTCGGACGTTGGGCAGAAAATAAAATTTCACTTTTCATTCTCCGACGTGCAACATTTTCATCCATAATGCAAATGGCCATCTCCTTGTTTGTCTCTTGCAGATGTAATATAGAACTTTCTGGTCAATTTCATCTACTCCACTCTTTGCGAAATTGTAGAACGTTATTATACATGGTTTTTTTTTGTGACTTTGATCGATGTCCGTGTTGAGAGGCACTATGCTTATGGGAACTACCGTATTGATTTTTTTCTTTTTGGGAACGTAACTCACCATTTTTACTCCACTCCTGAAGATAAATGACAAGGAATCATTACTTATGAGGCAAGAGGTTTGATCTTATTGGGGATTTATGGTTTATTTTGTTTGATTGTCCCCATCAGTATAATTTGCTTCTCGCATCTGTTCTACCACCTGAATACTAGTGAAGAAGTGGTCAACAGTAACATTTCTGGATGATTCTTCTACGGTCTTAGCAAAATCTCTCACCACATTCAGTGCAAGGTTTTTCTAAATAGGCTCAGGCATCTTCCTTCCCATGTATACGATTCCGTCTAAAGCATATGCACATGTAGCATCACCTAACGGAAATATCTCTATGTCATACTTGGTGGGTTTAGTGGGTATTTACTGGATAAAACCGCATTTTCCATGGAGCAGGAGTAACCGTTCGTCAACTGTCAGCGGGTCATTCTATTTCTATATTTGCCAAGAAAAAGTTCCCATATATAGCGAACAACAGGAAGTTCAGATCGAGCTTAAGTGGTGCACATGTCATCGAGTCTTATTTTTATCCTTTTATCCTGGAATTTGTTTTCTGACATTGTGGCATTTTATTGAAGATTTGTGTTCTCATCTAAGAATAATTCTCTTACGGAGACGTTGCATCTATTCTCAGCACCAGCAAGCAGTAACGTACCTAGGAAATCCTTCACTTCAACAAGTGAAACATTGTTCCATGTTTAAAACAATGTGAAGCAGACAATCTTCTACCATCTACGTTGGTGCAGTTGATGAGTTCATCTAGTATTTCCTTGGAGGCGAAACAGTGCCAGGAATCCTTAGGGTTACAGGTTTTCAATCCAATTGCTTGACTGGGTGTTTTCTTTATGATATTGTGAATGTGAATAGGCATACGAAAAGTTTCAGGTGGGTCGAAATTCCAAATATTTCCATACGACTAATTTATGTGCTGGCAACTGAATTGTTGATGTGGAACTTCATTTTCAGACCCCGAGGATCTGAAATACTGTAGTCTTCCAGAACATTCGTATCAGCAGGTTCAAGGTTTCTTCTTCGCATGAATCAACTCCCTCTGATCATTGAGTGACAACACATTCACAGTTAACAGTATTTGCAAGGACTGATCTCTTGTTTACCTCGATTAGACCATGACGAAATACATGTCACTCAAACTGCTGCTGTCTGCTACTACTGCTGCTGCTAATACCACCACTGTCTCTACTGCAGTTATTGTTGAATTAATAAGTGGTTCTAAACAAATGTAGAGGTCAGTATGGAAAAAAGAACGTGTGTAACTAACTGTAAGGGGGCTTCTGAGGCCATGCTTACGCATTAATGGTGTTTTGGCAAATACACTACCTGAAAAGCAATTGGTATATCAGGAAGGACGATGTCGATTTTGATCCGATGACGGCATAGTGGATGTAGTGATAATGGTTTCAACGTCGTCCGACAACAAATAGCGTTCTGGCGTAGCTACCAGAGTGCCATCTGTGTCTACCCTTCAACAGGGGGTGCTCACAGCCATAACGTTCCGTGTGGTGCAAACGTATGAAGCAGGAAGTTACCCATGCCACAGAGATTCACTCGTGCTGCCTACAGCCAACTGGGCGAGTGTGAAAGAGTTCTCACGACCATAGGCGAAGTTCTGGATGTCCTCGCAGCACAGTCTTCGGCCAAGATCTTCATATTTTAAGGACAACAGTGGCATGCCGTCAGATACCACAGCACAGATAAGAGGGGTTGTGAGGCTGTACATGTCAGCACGAACTGTTGTGAACCTGTGGGGCTACAGGCACGCGCACCTGCAGCCCGTCTTGCACTCACGCCACAGCACCGACGTGCACGGCTCGATTGGTGTCATCAAAGTAACACTTGGAATGACGCGGTGTGGTCCTCAGCAATGAAAGCAGATTCTGCCTGCAAGAAAGTGATGGCCGTTTGTGCGTAGGTCATTTACTTGTTGAGCGTTACCTCGTAGGGTGCATTCGTCCACGATACACTGGCCCCACACGAGGCCCTATGATCGGGTGCGATAAAATTCAATTCTCTCTCAGCTTTGGTGATTCTTTTTTTTTTTTTTTTTTTTTTGAGGGGGGGATGGGGGACGCTAACCAGCGCTCGGTACATGCAGAATGTTGTTAGACTAGTACTTTTGCTGTTTTTGCAACAGCAAGGTGATGTGTTTTTCCAACAGGTTCATGCTCTTCTACACATTGCCCGTGAAACTCAACGTGCTCTGCAAGACGTGCAGCGATTTCCCTGGCCAGCACGATCTCCTGACTTGTCTCCAGTCGAGTACGTCTGGGATATAATGCGACGAGAAGTGACTCGTACGACGCATCTACCAACAACTCTTTCTGAACTACGTGTACACGTCGAGCAGAATAACGTATACAAGAACTGTAATCCCCATATGTACGATCGACTGCATGCCAGAGTTAGCGCCTGGATTTCCGCCCATGGAAGCTAAGCCACGTGCTAACATGGATGTTTGAGCATGATTGATACCTAATACCTACTAAACGCTTGTACTATTGATCTGTAAATGTAATTATTTCATGTACTCCATATACACAGATCGTACAATATATCGTGGGTAAACTGGAAACGTCTAAAATATTGTAGTAATTTTTTCCCGCGGTGTATTTTGAATAAGGCAAAAAATCTGAAAATACATGTAGTTCGGAATTGATAAGAGGGATATCAATGGGTAAGCGGAAGACTACTTTAAAGGAGATAGAAATCAAATCAAGAACTACAGAAAAGTTATAAAAGTAACACTTTCAAGGAAATCTGAGGCCGTACACATGCATTTCAGGTTTCATGACCATTAAAAAGGCGATCAGTTTCCTGTGTTCTAAACATGAAGAGACTGGGAGAAAGCTTTATTAACTGGTACAAGCAGAAGTACCATCTGCCACGCACTTCACAATCGTCTGCATACTATTAATGTAGATATTGATGTAGTTGGTTAAATTGGCGCTGACGAAAAAAAAAATGTTTTCAATGGCTGAAACAAAATGTTTGTGGACTGACCTAAAACGATTGCGTAACTGTTGTACAGAAACGAACTCTGATCATTCTACTAAACGTTTTTGATGATGATCGAGGAATGCATCGATAGGAAGATACTACTGGAAATTCAACAACTTCCTGATATTGGGAGCATGCACAGTTCGTTACATTTGCGGATTCCATCACATTTAAGAGCATGGCAGACCCTAATTCTTCTTCAAGGTTACTCCTGGTTATGGCAAGGAAGGCAGGCAACAAGATTAAAAGTCCCATCTACGACATGGCCGTGAGAGACGGAAGAATCAGAGAAGAAAATCGGCATTCTATATTTAAAAGGGACTATGGATGACTTAAATGTGGATTTGCAGGTGCGGAGCTAAAACGGTACTTTCTTGAATGTGATCCTGTGTCTTAAGACTGGAGCTCCTTTGTTAGGATGCCAATGCCAAAACTGCTATTCACTTCGCAGATATTCAAAACAGAGAACGTCTCTTATTCCACTGACAGCCTGCCGATATTTGGTTGAAAAGTACGATGATCAACGATAGCCCGCTCTGCTCTAAAAGAAATCGCCCCCGTGTCGTGTTGTGCACTCATGGTTTTCTGCAGGGACAGCCAAGAATTCCGCCCACGTGTGGTGCTGCTCGCATGTACGAAGTTCCCTACCTCTTTGGTATTCTGAATATGAGTTTTCTCTCCACGTGTCAATAAAGTTGAATTGCTGAACACGAGGAAAAAATTTTTCTCCAGCGACCATAACAACAATGTTTCTCAACGACTTAGATCACAAACAAAACAAATTGTTAGTATTATTTAATTATTTTCTGCGCGCTGGAGACACATTAAAATTTAAATCTGGCGCAAACCGTCGGCATACACATAGAGACAAACAGTATCTCAGGTTTTCATCACTCACAATGTCGCGTAATTGCACCTTACTTAGTTTCACTATCGAAAAACCTTGTCACGCATACATGTCGATTTACCCGTTTGCAAAATCGCTTGTGATACCTCTCCTGTCTGTTGTATAGGAGAAACTGGAAGATCTTTCAGTGTCACGTGTCACGTGTTAATAAAAAAGAAGGCACTAATGTACGTAATTACACATTTGCTCATCATGTGTTAATTTCCGGTCACAAACCCGAAAGTGTTGAAGAAATTTTCATTTTACGTAGAGAAAAGAAAGGTCTGAGGCTCGACGTATTCGAAGAGCTGGAGATTTTCAAGCACATTTCAAAGAACGATGACCTCATCCTCAACAGACAGTTACAATTACGTAACAAAAAGTTTTTGAGTGGCTTTAATCCACTATTCACGCTATTTTGATTCCTTTATTTTATACTATGTTTCCCTGCCTCTAGTTCCGAAACATCCTTTTCTTCGAAACTCATTTATATATGTGTACGACTGAAGTTTCCTTCACGCCGAATTTTTTTTGGATTGTGCAGCTGTTTGTATAAACATTCTACAATTCTCTATGGTTTATATTATGGGCATTTCTCTGAAGACTAGTAGATGGCTCTCAGTTGTACTACACATTTTCAGCTGTCCCCATCGAGGTATATTAACAACACCTGTCGGCAACTGAGGGTTTCAATTAATTATCATTTATTCTAGAGAAGCTGCACGGTCATCAATGGTTTCTGTTCTTTCGAGAACCGTTACTATCTTCATATGTACTTCATTTACTTGATTCGTTTGTATTCCCAAAACACATTAAGCTCTGAACTTTTGAATTTTGTTTTTTATTATTAACTGTTGTTTAATTCAATTATTTCTGTTACAATGTCTCAAACGGGAATACGTCACTGTCCGTTCACGATAGGCGGCGCAACTTGTATCTTGTTTTTGTAGTAGCCACTGCGACAATCAGTCTAATGTTATTCCTTGAAAGGCGTAAGTACCTAAGGCTGGAAAGTTTGCAATATTTACTTTTTGACTTTAGCATGTCTGCTCTAAATATTTACTATTGCCTTCTCGCAATGTAACTTTAGGTAAGTAACCTTTCTATATTACGAATTTTTTCATCTTGGTCAGTGTTACTGTCAAACTTATTTTTCTATGTATTATTTTATAAGACTTTTAAAATTTCATTGTGATGAAATCCTTAAATGGAGTCCAAACCTAGGCCAATGTGCTAAACAATTATTTGCAACAGGTTGGCTGTGTTATTTCTCTGTTGAAACTTACGTACGGTCGCTGGAGGACAGCCACACTCAAAGCTGTATATTCTTTCTGTTTTTCTGTCTATGTGTAAACAGCAAGCAGCGTTCATGTTAAGTACTGTCTTACAAAGATTTTCCTTTACCTGCTATTGCACTTGACAAGTCTTCTGTTGAAGCAAACCTCTGCCTGTTCAGCCCAAACGATGCTCGTGACACCTATCACGCACACTGCTGGGCAAATGACAGTCCTTTCCGGTACGAGACGTGCTGCCACGACAGCTGTACACGAAATCGACTTACCGTCTCTATTCGCCAGTGACACAAATAATACGAAAACCGTAAATTAGTAATTGTTCCATTGTTAATATAAAATATTAGCCGTACGTTAACAGCACGAACCACTTTGCATTTTAACACATGGATAGGTATATTATCTATCTATCCGCATACTTCATTGGTAAAAAGCTTTCATCATAACCCAAATCTATCGTTCTACAGATCCTGAAATGAAAGCAAAAATTAAATGATTAAAGATATCTAAATTACCAACTCGCTGTCGCTCTACTGTTGGGAAAATTATTATTATGGCAGCTGCGGTAAGTACAAACATATTGTTAGACGGCTGCCTTGAGTATAAATTTGCGAGGTAGCACACGAAATAATTAGTCTAGACTCCCTTGATACAGCCTGAAGCGATCATTTCGGGTAATTCACGAAAGAGACGACACTAACCATGATTACAAAGGCTAAAATATTGTCAAGAAAGGCAGAAGAGTATTTGTGTGTTGTAGAACAGATTGTCACTGATGCTTCACACAGTGGACAATAAACAGAGAACTTCAGCTAATATTGAGAAAATTACAATTAGTTTTATGTTTGTTTTATATTTTTGGTGTCACAACAACACAGCCCACGTGCGCTACACGAAATTGTCTTCGTATTTTATATCTGTTCGTATTCCTTTAACCATCATACTGCTGACGTTGTTGGTGAGCAGACATTCACCAATTAACTTTCGAATTGCTTAATACATTGGCCAATTCAGTGACGCGCATTAAGAGTAATAGTGCCTGGCTACATTGTAAGGCTGTTTATTATGTTGTTCGATGCATTGATATTCGCCTCACGACAATTACATATTCAGCTGTCATTTTTTTCTGTGGGCACGATTCCATCTCCGAGATTGCTGTATAACAGAACACATATGGTTAATATGGACCATTTGTTTTGTACACTAGGTATATTATTTCAAGAAGAAAATATTTCCAGAATGTTCACAAACAACGTGCTTAAATTACTGCTAACTGCAGAATTGGTTACCACTGTCGTCATACGTTGATGTGGCAGTAAGGCTGATATGCTCAAACAACGAGTCTGTGAATGATTTTAAGAGACCCTCGCGCCATTCTGCATGAAAACAAAACTGCTCTCAGAATTCCGCATTCGCTTTTCTATTAGAAACATGTTTAAAACAGATTAAAAATAAGTAACTTAAAAGTAATTTATTTCTATATCAATCATTCACTGCGCACTACCGGATGACATTTTCAGTTATCAAGGTTTTTAGCTACAGCCATTAATATTGGGGCCTGCATCTAGTTTGCTATCCACCCAGCTGGTTTGCGTTGTTATCTCGATCTTTTCATATATAGTGGAATCTAGCAGAAAATTTGTATGGGCACTGTACCGTCCGCTAGCCTAGTCACGTTATTCGACCGTCTCAATTTCTGTTACACTAGACTTACAGTTACATCTACTCCACTCTGCTCCTTGCTCTTTCCATTTTTCACCCTAGCAAACTTCCGTTTTGGATAATTTTAGTCTCAAATGTCAATATCTCACAGCTTCAAGTCAAAATAGTAATATAGATTGTTTATAAACTTTCTTTCTTAGATACAATGTAACTTCAGTTTTGAAAATCTCTTTAGTTTATGAAAAGCAGTCATCACCGTTTTTACTCCTCTGTTTGTTTCTTTTTCTGTCTATCCAGCCATTGTCTTCAACGGTCTTAAATATAAAAACTCATCAATGGGTTCTAAATTATTGACATGTACACTTTTCGTTGCGGTGTTTCAGTTGTGCATTATTTTCATTTCTATTATTGTGTATCTACAGATCAGTCTCTAATTAGTTCCACAGCATATCCAGTTGCTTATGACCTGTTTGCACTGAAGATTAACAGTATGAAGTCAAGAAAAGACCGACATACTTTTGTAAAACGTATGTACTTTACCAGTTTGAGGACCTGAGAACTTACATTTTGGATGCTTAAAGTAAATTTGGTGATACGGGCCTCCTTGTCGGAGTCCTCTGTCAATTCCTAACTCTTCTTTATCTTAATGAAGTGCAATGGAATCTCTAGTATTCATGCATATCATTTCCTGTATATTAACTCATGTTGAATTAATGCCTTGTTTCTCAAGGACTGTAAGTACAATTTCTTTTGAAACTGAGTCAAAAGAGTTCTCTAAATCAGTGGCAGACAGTGTGACAGTTTGTACTTTTTTTCCACATTCTACAGTATCGGTCAAGACTTACAGAAAGTATATCCTGAAACATTTGTTTTTCAATCCAACTTCTTTCTTTGCTTGACTACAATCTTCACATATTCTCTATGTGCTTGGTCATAATTTTAATTAATGTATTATACATTACGCTGAGGGGTTCATGGGCTTGCAGTATTTTGTATGTCTCTGTCTCTTTTTTTTCTCTGAAGCAAGATAGTAGTAACATTGTTTCAGTTTCAGAGAATAACCCTCCTGCACAGTCATTCCGTAAACAGTTTCGCAATCTCGTTGGTACTGCTTCACTTCTTGCTACAATTATTTACACTGGAGCGTTATTATCTCTTGTATGTTTTCTTTCTTCATACATCGAATGGCTTTACACTTCCATCATTCCATTTGGCACTACTCTCGAAATTTCGTTATTTTCAATACTGTTTCTAATTTATCTGTTCCACTACACATACTTTTCAAGAAATCTAGGAATGTTTGGACAATATTCGGTCTGTTGTTCATTGATGTGCTACCTGCCGTCTTAACTAACGAAATACCGTGTGTACGTACGTGTGTACGTACTCTCAAGACAAGAAAAAAGGAAAATAATGCGCCACGAAGAAATTGTTCGTATGGGACGGACATCGGTGGATGTTATGTAAATATACAAACGATTTAATACACGCAATTTAATAATTTATTCAAGAGAAAGAGCTTCAGAAATTGGGCAGGTCAGTAACACATAGGTCTACCTATGGTCCTTATGCAAGCCGTTATGCGGTTTGGCAATGATTGCCAGAGTTGTTGGATGTCCTCCTGAGAGATATCGTGCGAAATTCTGTCCAGCAGGCGTGTCAGAGCTGGTAGGAGCGCCCTGCACATAATGTTCCTAAATTTCTCAATTGGGTAGAGGTACGGCGACTTTTCTGAGCGTGATATGGTTTGGGAAGCACGAACACAGGCACTAGAAACTCTCGCCGTGTGCGGGCGCGCATTATCTTGCTGAAATGTAAGTACAGAATGGCTTGCCATGAAGGGCAACGAAACTGGGCGTAGAACATTGTCGACGTACCGCTGTGTTGTCAAGGTGCCAGGGAAGGACAACCATGACTACCAAAGAGGTCCTGCTGTGAAAAGAAATTGAACCATCACCCTTGGCTGTCGGGCCGTATGACGGGTGACAGTTTGGTATCCCATCTCTGACCCGGGCGTTTCCAGACCAATCTTCTCTGGTCATCGGGGCTCAGTTTAAAGTGAGACTCGTCACCGACGACAATTCTTCTGCATTCAATGAGATTCCTGGCCTAAAATGGATCTTACACGGCGAGAGATTCTACCGCTTGCCTTCGTGTTTCCCAAATCCTACCTTCGCCAGCAGGGTCGCCGGGTATCTCCCCAGCTAAGATCATTCGAAGCATAGTGGACAGGGCCCTTCAACCAGCTTGGGATTTTGACAATCTAACGCGCTAATTGGATGGAATTTGACACGACGTCCCTTGGGAGGATATCCCAAAATCTGTCTATCAATGGCAAGCCTAATAACTGCTTGCAAAAGGGCCAGAGTCGTTATTGACTTCTCAGTTGTGACGCTCAATCTCTTGAATTAACTATTCATTTTGTGTGATGTTGTGATGATCTGTTTGTCTATACTTGTAAGTCACATCTGCCGATTTCCGTTCCATTCGGATGATTCCTTCGTGGTGAGTCTTTTGCCTCTGTTAGAGAGTAATAGAAGTTTCGGTTTTGTTTTCCTCACACTATTCTTAGCTGTTTCTTATACGGAATCTCTAAAACAACACAATACGATTGGAACATGTTAAAATGGCTCTGAGTACTATGGGACTTAACATCTGGGGTCATCAGTCCCCTAGAACTTAGAATTACTTAAACCTAACTAACCTAAGGACATCACACATATCCATGCCCGAGGCAGGATTCGAACCTGCGACCGTAGCTGTCTCGCGGTTCCAGACTGAAGCGCCTAGAACCGCTCGGCCACACTTGCCGGCTGGAACATGTCTCTTAGAAACAGGGCGCAGACAAGCGACAGCAGATGCTGGCCTATTAAGCAATCATCTACTATGGCTTCTCAAAAGTTCTCTGATAATCTATGTTGATAGTCCTCCACATTTGTAGCGTGGGGATCTTTCAACAGCATATACGTGACTGCTGAGGTTATTTTTCATAACAATAGAAATAGGCTCTGTCCCGCATAAGCAGGAAGCTGAGGATGGAGCACCTAGCTCTTCAGCATGGATCATATAGCTCTTCAGCACCATTTTCCTCTACAAAATGCGAAACCCGGCAAGCAGAAGTGAAAACTTGACATTTCTGTGAATGGTACGGGTGCAGCTTCCGTTCCCATACAGTTTTCAACACACTACAAAGTCTACTGCGCGTGGTATCCATTTCTCGTCGAGTGCTGAGTGGAGGCCCTTCACGCACGTTCACAAATACTCTCTCTTTCAGTCCAGCAGTCCGTGCGGTACGTTGTCCTCCTCGGCTATAGTGTTGTGACTCATCCCTGGAAGGAACTGACGTAGACGGCGCCTGTTCGACCGATTCGTGAGTATCGTTCTTCTATCTTAGATCCTTACCATGCACGACTGATGGAAGAGATACAGAGCAGCCAAAGAAGTTTAATTGATGCAAGAGTATTACAGCGACGCTTAACAAACTCCAGTGGAATAAACGATATTGCGCTGTCCGTGTTGGTCAGAAGTAGGATGCAATGTTCCTTCGGCCATGCACGGAACTCCGAAGTAACAGGCACTGCGACGACTACGGCCGTTATGAAACATATCTGCAGTTGCGAATATGGGCAACCATCAGCTGTATAATGGAATGACGACAATGAAAACTGATGAGACATCGTGACTCAGATCCGGATTTCCCTGTTATCGCAAGCGCTTTCGAAGGAACATTGCATCGTTCTTCTGAACAACACAGGCACTGCAGTGCCTCACTTATCTCCTGTCATCGGGCAAGCGACTTTCAATTAAAATGTCTTCTCTGCAAGGGAATATGAATAGTGGATGGACGAGTGATGATTGTTCAAAGAGTGCTCAAAAAGTTTTGCACAGTCGTCTCTAATTTTTTTTTATTTTTTGGAGGAGGAGAACGAATTTTTTGTGAACATACTTCGAATATTTAGCTATAAGTTGGTACATAAAAATATTTTCTTTTATTTACAGGTGAGCCATAAAGGACCGTGAAGTAGATGTCAGCTTGCGACAACGGTCGGTGATGGAGCCCTCTTCAAGACCTGCCATGACTCTGCTACATAGATTCATAGAAAGTTGCTCCCTGTTTACGGGGAGGACACACTGGATCGCAGCAGTATCCAGCGGTGATTGCAGAGGTTTAGAGAAGGTGATTTCTCTCTACTGAACGATTCACGATGCGGTAGACCATCGACGCCAGTGAGTGATGTGAATAAGGAGACCACTGATCAAATCGTCCAAAATGACAGATTTGTGACGACACGACAGCTTTCTGAAATTACTCGTTTGTCATTGGTTAGTGTGGTATCACTGGTATAGTCACCAGGGTACAGAAAAAGCTGTGCACGTTGGGTGCCTAGATTACTGACAAGAGAAATGAAAACGATGAGGAAGAATGTGTGCGAGGGTCTCATGGAGATCGTTACTGAAGAGTGGACACAGTGTTTTGGCGGCGTTATTACCCAGGATGAAACGTGGTTGTTTTTGTCCGAACCTGAGAGCAAAACTCAATCCATGGAGTGGCGTCATCCGGATTCCCCTCGGAAGAAGAAACCATGACTTTCACAAACAGCAGGCTGAAAGGTGATGGTGTCAGTGTGATGTCATTTTCATTGACTTTTAGGAACTTGGCTCCACAGTTAACCGGGGCCGTTACTGTTTGTCGTTGGACTAGCTGAGACGTGCCATCATGACACACAGACGACAGCTTCAGGGTCAGCTCATCAGACTACACCATGACAATGCCAAACCCAATACAGCCCTTATGACACAGGAGAAAATTAGGAAAACGGGTTGAAAAATTGTTCCTCATCCTCCCTACAGACCGGACTTGGCTCCGTCTGATTTTTGCATCCTTGGTCGTCTGAAGACCCACCTGCGCCGTAAAACATTTGATAGTGAGAAAGACCTTATTTCTTGTGTCAAGCGATGGTGTAAAAGTGAATCCCCAGAATTGTACCAAAGTGCATTTACATCATAGAAAGAACGTTGCGCCAGATGCGTCACAGGTGATGGAGGCTACATTGAGTATGTTCAACGTATAGCTAAATGTTCCAAGTATGTTCACAAAAAAATTCATTCTCCTCCTGCAAAAAATTAAAAAAATAGAGACGACTGTGCAAAACTTTTTGAACGACCTTTGTACACACGTGGCTACAACATATGGATGTTTCGGTCGGGCTGTGAATTGTGCTGGGCCAAGCTAATGGTAAGGCGGCCGCTCGTGATAAGCCGGAAATCCGCGTTCGAGACACGGTCTGGCACAAATTTCTACCGTCGTCATTCCGTTACATGGCTGACCGTTGTCCATATTGGCAACTGCGAATATATTTCATGTATCCAGTGGAAGACAATTCAAGAGAGGCGTTGTGCATCACGGAGGGGTCTACTACTGAAATTTAGAGAGAATCCTTCCTGGGAAGATTAGGACATCATACTACTTCCGGTCACACACGTCTCGCGGAAAGATTATGACGAGGAAGTTCAAGAAATTAGAACTATTACAGAGTTCACTCAAAATCATTCTTCCCACTTGCCATTCGCGACTGGAACAGGGAACGAGGGACCAATTAGTGGTACGAGAAGTATCCTCCACCACACACCGTTAGGTGGCTAACGAAGTATGATTTAGGTGACTTAGTTGTAGATGACTGCCTTGTCCTGTTTCTCTTAGCCGTTGGAACCGTCTTCGTGTGTGCGTCTCCCCTTGTCACATTACGTTCTGTTCTCGTTTGCCTGTTTGTATACGAAAATCATGCCGGCTAATTGCGTCACCGGATACAATACCATTCAACTCTGCCTGATCGGCAGCCTACTGCCTTATGGAAATTCACATCACGACTACGCGTGTTAGTGTCGGCATCGCATCATTTCCAGTATTGAAATTTTCTGTTCTGACTTATCATGTTGTGCATCTCCATCGACTCCCATGACATGAAAAATGGTTACTAAGATTCGCAGCTTCCGGTCACTGCATAGGATTGCCCCTCATTAATTGAGAGACAGTGCAAAACATTTGGTAAAATGTTGTGTTTAGTTTACTTTGTCCCTCTTTTATGCTTCCCAAGGCAGGAGACAGTTAGTGGCCTAGCATATTATAAAGTGTATGGTTTTAGAGCAAGAAACAGTTGGATAATTAGCAGATCAGGTGGTCTTTAAGTGAAACTGTTTACAGGTATGTACTTTTCGGTACTGAGACACAGATAATAAAATCAGCATTCATGCTCATTTCTCTCTGCATTGGCCATTCAGGCTTGGAAACCCGGTGGCTACCTTAGCGTTTGGATAGACCCTCCTGATGAATTTTTACGTGCCTTACGCTGTGAGGTGGCCGTGCGTGTTGTGCGTTGCCACACAGATGTGAAGGTATGGGAGCATGTCTGTAGTTTTGCGCAGTATAAAGCAGATGTCAGTACGCAGGTTTCCGCAGGCCGGGTAATCCACACGCACAATCACGAAAAAACACGCAAATATTTTATATCATTAACGAATGAGTGGCATTCTATTCCGTAAAAGACAGTAACATATAGTTACTTACGTGGGATCAATCTATATTTTATTTTCGAGAAGTGCAATCACTAAGTGTTCGTGCTGCATACGTTCTTTGTTTTAGCCGAAGGAAAAATAAATCTGTAGTTTATCAGTAAGGATAAGTTTTTTCTGTCACCGAGGCGTATGTGAAGTGACGTAAATCAAAAAATTTCAAAGCGGGCGTGTTTGGAGGGCAGCGTTTCTCAACAGCCGTGCCATGACATATCGGTGTGCGCAACTAGATGTCAGGTGCGTCGCGAGACGTTAACGCCAAATCATTTCTTGGAGTAATACATTTCTCAAATATGTTTCTCATGGTCGCTACACAACAAAAAAAAAAATGTATTGTGTGTACTTTATGAGCTTGCTCTTTTTCATCTACGAAAAATTCCCATTTAGGGCTGTTGCCAAAGTTTGAAACTTAAGCTGGGGTGCCACAAAGGAAAATAGTTTAAGAAATGCAGTCCTAGAGAAATGCCGCTTGCAGCAGATGAAGCGAAATCTCATTGTAGAGTCGAAACATACAGAACCCAATATGATGGCGATATGCGCTACTCAGACGTAGAGAAATAGTGGGAGGTAACCAACTTGTTCCCATGAGGCAAAATATTATCACCACCTCCTTAATACCGTATTGCTCCACCTTTGGAGCGCAACACAGCAACAGTTGTGTGTAGCATGGATTCTAGAAGTCTTTGTTAGCTATCCCGACAGATTTGGGGGCTAGATGTCTACGCATAGGTCACTCAAATCCTTCAAATTACGAGCCGGTGAATTATGGACGTAAAGCTGGAATTTGGTTGAGTCCCGGATGTGCTCCATCTAGAGTTGTACAACTACCGTAGGCTGCTGTAGACTACCACTAGTAAGCGTAGACTACAGTGGGTATCGTAGTAGCTTTAGTCACTTAAAGGTG
This sequence comes from Schistocerca americana, assembly GCF_021461395.2. Taxonomy (NCBI): domain Eukaryota; kingdom Metazoa; phylum Arthropoda; class Insecta; order Orthoptera; family Acrididae; genus Schistocerca; species Schistocerca americana. The sequence continues at coordinate 255,893,618 of NC_060123.1, forward strand.
TGCCCGCACGAACTGTATATTGGGTGTGTTGCGTACCTGTCGGGCTCACTTCATAACGATCTCTTTCTTTACGTGTGCTGCCAGTGTCATACTAGATTCCCCGCCGAGCGGTCTAAGGCGCTGCAGTCATGGACTGTGCGGCTGGTCCCGGCGGAGGTTCGAGCCCACCCTCGGGCATGGGTGTGTGTGTTTGTCCTTAGCATAATTTAGGTTAAGTAGTGTGTAAGCTTAGGGACTGATGAACTTAGCAGTTAAGTCCCATAAGATTTCACACACGTTTGAACATTTGAACATTTTGAACTAGATTCCTCTAAAAACCGGAATCGGTGAATTGTCTAGCAACTGAGTGAGAGTATATAAAGAGCCGGGTAACTTACGGAACTTTCTTTGTTCTATACAGTTACCCTCCTGTTTGTTTCTTAGAAAAGCTGAAAATGTCATCATTCAATTCAAGTTATATTCGAAAACTGTTGATTTGTAACGTGAAACAGAGGGATGTTATAGTAAAAATTTCTCATATAGCGCTAAATATGGAGTTCCCTCAAGAAATAGTTAAAGTAAAAAAAAAAAAAATCGCCGAACAGCAATATATCAAACATCGCTTCAATACTTCGTCGAAATTGTATAACATGTGCTTCCGCTGTTCATGAAAAATTGTCGTATTTATCAATAATAACACAAAAGTCTCGTCTTTGATCATCGTGAACGGCGTTCCATTGAGAACAAAATAACAACAATAATTATATGTACATTTTTTATATTTGTGCATGTAAACTGTACTTGCATAAAAAGTAATTGCATTTCTTACATACAAACGCAAAACTTACGAGATCAAATAACTATTACCTAAAAAATGTAATTTATAGTCTGCAAGAATATAAAAACGCAACGGACTAAAACTGAATGGTATGTTTCTAATTGTGTGCAAAACAAGCAACGAAAAAAAAAGATTAAAACATTCTAAAGCCTATACCATATAAATATATGTTTACTTAAAACAACCGGTTTCGACAGACTTTACTTTTGGAATGTACTGTTTTTTTATTCGCATGAGAAGTTGGCGTGAGGTCCAACTTAAAATCAACACATTTCATGAGAAGATGACAACAAAGTCTGTCGAAACCGGTTGTATTGAATGTGTAAGGTGTCAGGCAAATCCAACACCTTCCATGAAAACCCTGACATGATAAGCAAATCCAGTAGTATGTCACATAGCTCCGAATAAATCGTGACATTAGATTAACCAACGTAATACGAGTAACGAGTGAGCAAATGGAATACCACAGACTAACACAAGAATGCCTAAATGCATGTCATACCTTCCCACCGTGAGACAGACGCAGTTCCGAGGGGAGAAACGAGAACAGAAGCCGAGAGCAGAACCGTGTTAAGCTGAAGGCCCTACGATAAGGGACGGACACCCACGTCGCCAGCTAACCGCTAGGACCACCCTCCAGCTCATGTTAAAAGCTAGAGCCCTCCAGAAGAACAGTATATATCTTATGATAACACTAAAATGACCACACCAGCTGCAAGTTTTAGCGTGAGACTTTTTCGCGTCTCTGTTACGTCAGGACCACCCCCCAGCCCATGTTAAAAGCTAGAGCCCTCCAGAAGAACAGTATAGATCTTACGATAACACTAAAAAGGACCACACCAGCTGCAAGTTTTAGCGTGAGACTTTTTCGCGTCTCTGTTACGTTGCACACTTTAAAAACATTGCCCCACCACGAAAAGTATAACGTTTCTCATTGGATAGACAGAATTTTTGTAGGCGGAGCTCAAGGTTAACATTGAGACCCTGACTGGTCAGATGAAAACACAGCCAGATAGTTTTTTTAAACCAACTTCGGTAAATCGTAGTAAGGAGAAGTTAGGAGACAGTTGCTTCCGAGACGGCGAGGTGGCGGAGCTGTGCTGCCCGCCGCCCCCTGACGAACACCGACGAGGTAATGAAAGCACATAATGCCGCATAACAGCCCATTAAGCTTCACTCAGAACTGCAGAGGTCTTATCTGTTACACCCCCTTTCTACGTAATACTAGTGTCGATCGTCAATTAAAGCTCATGGTGTTCTCATTTGCCACTTGAAGTAAAAATCTGAAACGCGATGATTTTTCTGTTATATAGTTATTGGGAAGCCACATCAGCCACTGTAATTTACGACAAGTTAGATAAGTAATTAAAGATAATTGAGGGTCACTGTAGACCATATTGATAGTTTTCTCTCTTGTGAAACTTAATTTAAACCTAGATTATAGATGTGATATGGCATAGGTCTTCCTTCAATCCGTTGTAGAACTTGGAAACCCACTCAGGGAATATTCGTTCACATTTTTGTTGAACACAGTTGGTTTTTATCATCCTGTATTAAAACATTTCCTTTTATCAATAGCGCAATTTATAAAGAATGTTTTGTGAGTAGAATAAAATTTCCAATGGTAAACTTAACTTCTTTTTCGACGTTATTTTACCAGCTAACTAAAAATAGGAGAGCCTTGAACCCCTTCCACTAAATTTAGTTAGTATTAAGATTCTTTTACAGGGAGTGCAGTGGAGCTGACGCTGAAATCATTAAGTATTTGGTTATATCATCGCTAGTCTCACTGAACTCTTCTGAACTCTACATGTCATGTGTGGTCTGGCGTCTCCTCACCAGCAACAGGTCCCAGGTTCAAACTAGTCAATTCCCTAAAAACCACGCTCAGAGCGTCGTTGCGCGAAAGTGGTAGGAAGACACCACGCAGAATGTTAGAAATGAAGAAACATTTATGCGAAATTGGGTTTTGAATGTTTGTAGCAAGCAAAACAGATAGCTCCTTCTGTCTTCTCAAAATGATAAAACTCAAAAACAAAGAGAACTCGCTGACTTGCACTGTCTCTCTTAGACGTTCATTTATGTTCCTTTCCCTACGATTTGCACCGATACTAGCGGTATTTCTACCATTTACTACGTCTTTTATGTAGTGTACCAAAACTACTGAACTGTAGTTTTGGTAGAGCGCAGATGTAATTGCATCCGACACGGATCAGGTGAGTTCGTTGGCGGAGATATCAGCTGAGTCCACTGTCATATTCCTCGAATCAGTGCAACTTGAGTTTAAGCTTGTGAAATGTACAGTTCTCCTGCTGGAAAATGCCATTGCCGTGGCGGAAGACATCACGCATGAGGGGATGAAAGTGGTCCGGAGTGACGTTCATGTACACCACAGCAGTCACGTCACCTTCGATTACTGCCACAGCCCACTTAAAAACCAGGTGAATGTCTCCCACAGCACAAAGCTGCCTCCAGAGTCCACTGCGCGCTGCGTTAACCGCGCAGCCGATCGAATGAATGACGGCATATCTGGACACGACCGTCGAGCTGGTTCAACAAGAAACAAGATTCATCTGATCTGGCAACACTTCTTCATTCATTTACGATCCATATATATGACCTCGCTCCCACCGCAATCGCATATGACGAAGCCTTTGGTTAACAAGGGTCGTCGGTTGCGGAACTCCACATTCAACCAAGTGTGCTGGGTGCTGTACTACGAATCACTTATGCCTGTACCAGTACTGTACTGTGTAGTCACATCTACGACAAAGCACCCCGTGTCCTACTTCACAGAGCGGGCAACCCATCACCTGCACGTTGCGTACCGAAGCGTTGTGCCCAACAACTTGTCGCCTACTCGCCTTGTCTTGATCGTAAAAGAAACTACTGGCCATTAAAATTGGTACACCACGCAGATGACGTGCTACAGACGGGAAATTTAACCGACAGGAAGATGATGATGTGACATTCAAATGATTAGCTTTTCAGAGCAGAATGGTTCAAATGGCTCTGAGCACTATGGGACTTAACGTCTGAGGTCTTCAGTCCCCGAGAACTTAGAACTACTTCAACCTATATAACCAAAGGACATCACACACACCCACGCCCGAGAAAGGATTCGAACCTGCGACCGTAGCGGTCGCACGGTTCCAGACTGTTTTTCAGAGCATACACACAAGGTTGGCGCCTGTGGCGACACCTACAAGGGCTGACATGAGGAAAGTTCCCAACCGATTTCTCATACACAAACGGCAGTTGACCGGCGTTGCCTCGCGAAACGTTGTTGTGATGCCTCGTGTAAGGAGGAGAAATGCGTACCATCACGTTTCCGACTTTGTTAAAGGTCGGAAAGTAGCCTATCCCGATTGTGGTTTATCGTATCGAGACATTGCTGCTCGCGTTAGTCGAGATCCAGTGACTGTTAGCAGAATATGGAATCGGTGGTTTCAGGAGGGTAATACGGAACGCCGTGCTGGATCCCAACGGCCTCGTATCGCTAGCAGTCGAGATGACAGACATCTTATCCGCGTGGCTGTAACGGAATGTGAAGCGGCGTCTGGATATTTGAGTCAACACATGGGGACGTTTGCAAGACAACAACCATCTGCACGAACAGTTCGACGACGTCTGAAGCAGCATGGACTATCAGCTGGGAGACCATGGCTGCGGTTACTCTTGACGCTGCATCACAGACAGGAGGGCCTGCGATAGTGTACTCAACGACGAACCTGGGTGCACGAATGGCAAAACGTCATTTTTTCGGATGAATCCAGGTGCTGTTTAGAGCATCATGATGGTCGCATCCGTGTTTGGCGACATTGCGGTGAACGCCCATTGGAAGCGTGTATTCGTCATCGCCATACTGGCGTATCACCCAGTGTGATGGTATGGGGTGCCATTGGTCACATATCTCGGTCACCTCTTGTTCGCATTGACGACAAATTGAGCAGTGGACGTTACATTTCAGATTTGTTACTACCTTCATTCGATCCCTGCGAAACTCTACATTTCAGCAGGATAATGGACGAACACATGTTGCAGGTTCTGTACGGGCCTTTCTGGATACAGAAAATGTTCGACTGGTGCTCTGGCCAGCACATTCTCCAGATCTCTCACCAATTGAAAATGTCTGGTTATGGTGGCCGAGCAACTGGCTCGTCAAAATTCGGCAGTCACTACTCTTAATGAACTGTGGTATCGTGTTGAAGCTGCATGGGCAGCTGTACCTGTTCACGCCATCCAAGCTCTGTTTGACTCAATGCCCAGGAGTATCAAGACCGTTATTACGGCCAGAGGTGGTTGTTCTGGGTACTGATTTCTCAGTATCTATGCACCCAAATTGCGTGAAAATGTAATCACATGTCAGTTCTAGTATAATATATTTGTCCAATGAATACCCGTTTATCTTCTACATTTCTTCTTGGTGTAGCAATTTTAATGGCCAGTAGTGTAGGACAGCTTATTAGTGGTGACCGTTTTCAATCTAGGCAGATCATAAACCTTTGATGATAAGGAATATCTGAAAAATTTACATTAATTTTCTTAGGAGGAGATCAGGCACTATTAAATATATCAATAGTATACACAAAAGGCAACATAAATTAAGATCAAATCCAAATAATTTATATTCTTCAATGATCGAAGAAGTCGCTGAACGGGGCCGAACTGTGTGCCAGGAGGTATATTCGTCAACTGCTTGATCGCGTAAAAGGTCCATGAGCTGCCTACCGTCTAGCGTACTATCGCAGAAGACTCCAAAGACAAGAAAATGCAACGGTAACATAATGTAATCACATCAAGACATAACACTGAGTAAACGAAAAATTTGAGAAACAAAAATGAACAAAATAAAATACCTCAGAAGAGGATGTAGATGAAGATGAAATGGGAGATACGATACTGCGTGAAAAGTTTGACAGAGCACTGAAAGACCTGAGTCAAAACAAGGCCCTGGGAGTAGACAACATTCCATTGGAACTACTGACGGCCAGTCCTCACAAAACTCTACCACCTGGTGAGCAAGATGTATGAGACAGGCGAAATACCGTCAGACTTCAAGAAGAATATAATAATTCCAATCCCAAAGAAAGCAGGTGTTGACAGATGTGGAAATTAACGAACTCTCGGTATAACAAACAGCTGCAAAATACTAACGCGAATTCTTTACAGACGAATGGAAAAACTGGTAGAAGCCGACCTCGGTGAAGAGCAGTTTGGATTCCGCAGAAATGTTGGAACACGTGAGACAATACTGACCCTACGACTTAACTTAGAAAATAGGTTAAGGAAAGGCAAACCTACATTTTTAGCATTTGTGGACTTAGAGAAAGCTTTTGACAATGTTGACTGGAATAATCTCTTTCAAATTCTAAAGGTGGCAGGGGTAAAATACAGGGAGCGAAAGTCTATTTACAATTTGTGCAGAAACCAGATGGCAGTTATATGAGTCGAGGGGCATGAAGGGGAAGCAGCGGTTGGGAAGGGACTGAGACAGGGTTGTAGTCTGTCCCCGATGTTATTCAATCTGTATATTGAGCAAGCAGTAAAGGAAACAAAAGAAAAATTCGGAGTAGGTATTAAAGTCCATGGAGAAGAAATAAAAACTTTGAGGTTCACCGATGACATTGTAATTCCGTCAGAGACAGCAAAGGACTTGGAAGAGCAGTTGAACGGAATGGACAGTGTCTTGAAAGGAGGAAATAAGATGAACATCAACAAAAGCAAAACGAGGATAATGGAATGTAGTCGAATTAAGTCCGGTGATGCTGAGGGAATTAGATTAGGAAATGAGACACTTAAAGTAGTAAAGGAGTTTTGCTATTTGGGGAGCAAAATAACTGATGATGGTCGAAGTAGAGAGGATATAAAATGTACACTGGCAATGGCAAGGAAAGCGTTTCTGAAGAAGAAAAATTTGTTAACATCGTGTATAGATTTAAGTGTCAGGAAGTCGTTTCGGAAAGTATTTGTATGGAGTGTAGCTATGTATGGAAGTGAAACATGGACGATAAATAGTTTGGAGAAGAAGAGAATAGAAGCTTACAGAAGAATGCTGAAAATTAGATGGGTAGATCACATAACTAATGAGGAGGTATTGAATAGAATTGGGGAGAAGAGGAGTTCGTGGCACAATTTGACTAGAAGAAGCGACCGGTTGGTAGGACATGTTCTGAGGCATCAAGGGATCACAAATTTAGTATGGGAGGGCAGCGTGGAGGGTTAAAATTGTAGAGGGAGACCAAGAGATGAATACACTAAGCAGATTCAGAAGGGTGTAGGTTGCAGTAAGTACTGGGAGATGAAAAAGCTTGCACAGGATAGAGTAGCATGGAGAGCTGCATCAAACCAGTCTCAGGACTGAAGACAACAACAACAACAACAACAACAACAAATGGAAAGGAGAAAAAATGGAAAGTAGTTGTAGTTACCAGAACTGCTGTTTGTGGGCAATACGTGAAAACATTATAGCATAGAGTATTTGGCAAAGGCTGTAGGAAACTAGGAATCAAAGAAAAGAGGTATCAAAACGACGTTACCAGTTGCCACGGTGACAAAAGCATCGATGCATGCCAACATGGAGATAGCCGGCCCCAAGCTCAATGATAAACGATATGAACTATACAGTGTGTTACAAAAAGGTACGGCCAAACATTCAGGAAACATTCCTCACATACAAAGAAAGAAAATATGTTATGTGGACATGTGTCGGGAAACGCTTACTTTCCATGTTAGAGCTCATTTTATTACTTCTCTTCAAATCACATTAATCATGGAATGGAAACACACAGCAACAGAACGTACCAACGTGACTTCAAACACTTTTTTACAGGAAATGTTCAAAATGTCCTCTGTTAGCGAGAATACATGCGTCCACCCTCCGTCGCAAGGAATCCCTGATGCGCTGATGCAGCCCTGGAGAATGGCGTATTGTATCACAGCCGTCCACAATACGAGCACGAAAAGTCTCTACATTTGGTACCGGGGTTGCGTAGACAAGAGCTTTCAAATGCCCCCATAAATGAAAGTCAAGAGGGTTGAGGTCAGGAGAGCGCGGAGGCCATGGAATTGGTCTGCCTCTACCAATTCATCGGTCACCGAATCTGTTGTTGAGAAGCGTACGAAAACTTCGACTGAAATGTGCAGGAGCTCCATCGTGCATGAATCACATGTGTCGTACTTGTAAAGGCACATGTTCTAGTAGCACAGGTAGAGTATGAAATCATGGCGGTGAATCGAGGAAGTACAGTACATACTGAAGAAACTAAAGTGAGCTCTAACATGGAAATTAAGCGTTTCCGGACACATGTCCACATAACATCTTTTCTTTATTTGTGTGTGAGGAATGTTTCCTGAAAGTTTGGCCGTTCCTTTTTGTAACACCCTGTACACTGATAGGCCGAAACATTATGACCACTGCCCACAGTGACGCTGGATGCCACTTGGTGGCGTTGCAGGCACGTGACGCGTTAACAGATGTATGTAAGCGGAGAAGACATGGACGGGGGATCACCCCAGCGAAGATATGGGTTGCAAGTGGGGAAATCCAATGAGATAAATGACTTTGACAAAGGGCAGATTATTATTACGCAGAATGTGTGAACGATTATCTCGAAACGGGCGAAACTGGTCGAATGTTCACGTGCTAATGTCGTGGTTATCTACGGAAAGGGGTAGGGCGTCCACGACCCTTCACAGAACGGGGGTAGATCTGTGGCATCTCTGCCGAAAGAACTCAATGCTGGTGAAAGCACAAGAGATTTGGAGCACACCGTTTATTGTTGTACATGTATCTCCGCAGCAGACCACCCCTGCGTGTTCAGATGCGGCCTCAACGACATCGTCAGCTACGATTGCAATGAGCACGGGACCATCGGCATTCGATTGTCGATCAATGGAAACGTGTCGACTCTTCAGCTGATTCACATTTTTGCTACACTGTCGATGGTCGTGAACACAAACGTCCTCATCGAGGTGAACGGCGGCTCGCAGCGTGCAGCGTGCCACAGACGCAGGCTGGTGGGAGCAGCATTATGCTGTGGGAGATATTTCTCTGCGCTTGAGTGGCACCTGTGGTAGTAACTGAAGTCACGCTGACAGCTGTGAACCACCTGGATCATTTCATGCTTGATACCTCTCCCGACGGTGATGTCATCTTTCAGCAGAATAATTGTCCGTGTCTCGGAGGCAAAGGCATGCTACTGTGTTCTCGGAGTCTTTCGCGGCGTGATGTCTGAATAAAATCTTCTCGGTTTTCAACCCGCGTCAATTCGAATACAATTCTCGAGCTTTCGATGGCTATCTTCGCCATCATCGTCAGGAGTTAAACTACGGACTGCCGGAACTGGCACGATTTCTAGCTTAATACCCGCGATTACGACTGCTGGCACCCGTAAGAGGACCGAAACGAAGCGAGCGTGGAAGGTCGTACCAGCCCCGGCATAGTTTCATTCTTGACGACCATGGCGGAGATAGCCATCGAAAGCTCGAGAATTTTATTCGAATTGACGCGGCTTGAAAACATAAGATTTTATTCCTGCCACTGTAGTCGGAGGTGCACTGTAGTGAACATACTTCGATGTCTCGTCCACCTGACGTAAATTCCATGGTACCCCTCTGAGTCGCTATCGGGCGCCATCACTGCGCACGTAAATCAACGGCTCGTTTTTTACGTGAATTACAAGATCTGTGCATAGACATCTAATGCCATATACCTTTACAAACCTACCAACAAACTGTGGGATCCCTGGTATGCACCATTAGTTATGAACTTCGTTCCAAAGATGGGCAAACGAGCTGTTAAGAAGGTGGTCATAATGTTTTGGCTCACCAGTATATTGTTGTCCCTTGGAAGATATTTCGCCGCCAGACTTCATTGTCAACCACGTGGACGGAAAGTGATATAAATTATTGACTTGTGATTCTAACATAGGTTCATTTCCATAGTACCATATGGCCAGCTAAAAGCTGTTGATTTTCCATAGATACTTAATGAGCTGTTCAGTGATTTTTATTTTTTTGTTGTTACAAGGAGGACGCTGAAAGACAGTTATTCTGGAAAGAAAGAAAAGATTTCTTCCGATAGGCGATGTCTGTTTTATTCATTGGTTGATTTCGGGGATTGGACTAAACAGCGGCCGGCCGGTGTGGCCGTGCGGTTCTAGGCGCTTCAGTCTGGAACCGCATGCCGCTACGGTCGCAGGTTCGAATCCTGCCACGGGCATGGATGTGTGTGATGTCCTTAGGTTAATTACGTTTAAGTAGTTCTAAGTTCTAGGGGACTGATGACCACAGATGTTAAGTCCCATAGTGCTCAGAGCCATTTGAACCATTTTTGAACTAAACAGCGAGATCATCGGGCCGTTCAGATTATCGAAGAATGGGGAAGGAAGTCCGCCGTGCGCTTTCAAAGGAATCATCCCCGCATTTGCTTGAAGCGATTTGGGGAAATCACCGAAAATTTAAATATGGATGGCCGCTTGCAGGTTTGAACCGTCGTCCTCACGGATGCGAGTCCAGTGTGGTAAACACTGCACCAACTCCGCCGGCGACGTCCGTTCTATGAGAGTGAACAGTTCTTCACTACAACAGGCGTGTAAATTGATGATCTAAGGATGTTTCTCAGTTTTGAAATGGTTAGTAATATAAAAAACGGATTTCTTCATTTGGGTGTTATACAAGGACATTATTTTTCTAAAAAAGAATTAAGATTAGAGTCTTTTCCACGATGAGCTTATTCATGCACTGATTCACTCACAGACACGTCATTTTCCATAAATCCCAGTATGAAGGAGAGCCTTCAGGGATGTGAAACAAGTAATTCCTTAACAAGCAGAAGGAAATTTTGCTGGATAATTATATAAAGCAAACTGTCAACAAATTGCGAGTGGCACCGATCAGTTAATTACGGTAATTACTTTTCGATTATCATGTAAGTCAGGAGAAAAAACAGCTACGTAGAAAAAACCACTTCATCTCCTCCTGTAATACACAGCTGAGAGATGTGCTACAGATTTTTACAACGGAATGTAAACGGGACTGGGCACAAGATAGGACAGAACAGAAATGGGAAAGCAATAGACTGGTTGATTTCAAAGAAACAACCTTAATCGGTTCACGGGAATGGCGGAAAACCTAAATACGAATAGAAGGATATTTGGACCACGGCCTTTCCGAATGCTGTCCGGTGTAATAACCAAAGCTCCACTTTAAGCAGTAATTTTTCTCAAGGCCATCGAGGAAATGGCTGGGACCAAACATAACAGCTTTATAAAACATGTCAATTTAGAGCATCAATTCATCATCTCATAATGATGAAATATAACGAGATGAGATGACACGGGCTGAGTTCTCGGTAAATATGTGGTTTCTTCCAGGCAATTTGAGAGAATGTTCGGCGCCGCAGAGAGACGCGGAAGGTCACATTAAAAATCGCAAGCGAATCCGAAGTTACAGATGCTTACATAAGCGCGTCTGTCTGTTAGTGGAACTTGGAAATCGCTTTGAGGAACCCTGGGCGCTTCATTGAACTCAGCTCGGAGGTGTGATTTCGAAATGAAGTTACGCTGCGCTATTCGTTTTCCTCTGTGCGTCGTCAGAGATCGCCTTCCGCACTCGGTCCAGCCTTCATTGCGAGTGTTGCTCGCTTTCTCCCGTTTGTGATTGCGCGGCAGCGCCGGCCGTGGCGCGACTAAGACGGAAATCGGTGACCCCTGTCTCTTAATACGAATGTCACCACGAGGGGAACATCAGAT